>NC_049903.1:23386269-23447316 GCF_001411555.2 Juglans regia
GGCCTCCTCCTTATGCTCTGTTTCCACCTCCCTAGCATTAATATAAACTTCCTCAACCAACGTTTCCGTAGCCTCCTCTGCCTCTCACATCACGGCATCCGTTTGCAATATTACCTTATTTTGCCTCACCTCTGCAGAACTCTCCCTATTAACAGCCTCACCATGTTCTGTATCCACTACCAACTCTTCAATCAACAAAGCAGATGCAGAGGCCCTAATTACCAGATTAACCTCCGAATTAACATATTCTGCATCTTCTTGTTCTGCAGTAACTATAGGTAACGTTAAAACCTTGGACTCCTGAACCAACTTTGTTTGGTCTTCCACTCCAGGTTCCTCAAGAGCTGGTTCTTTAGGCTCTTCCATTTCCAGTTCTTGATCACCAACTGTTTGTTGTTGCCGAACCCAAGTTTTATTTTCTGGTCTTTTTTTCCCAGCCCGACAAGTACGCACGTTGTGCCCCTGGATTTTACATTTACAACAGAATGCAGGCAAAGTTTCATGCACAATATATTGCTTACGACTAGATCCCAACCCACACAGATACGCGCACCATCAGTGAGAGTCACACAACGCGTAGGATTATCACGCCTAATAAATCTATCTATAGGAGCTGTCACGATTTTAAGCAAAGATTCATGATAAAAGTTAGGAGGCAAACATGGTAATACAATCCAAACCGGAACAATTGATGGTTCTTCCTCCTCCTTAAAATCTGGTGTCCAGTGGAAGGCATGATATGGTATTTCATCAATATCGCAAACCTCACTTAATAGTGCTTTCATGCAATCGTCCTCCTAAGCCATACGCACAAAAACATGTCTTGGACGCCTCATGGTTGAAACGACTGGAGTACCTTCCAGGCTCCATCGATTTCAAATGAAGCTTCTGATAGCATCCAAAGACGGCCGATTGTGAAGGAACTTCAGTACTATCGAGAACCTGAATGGTTCTGCCAAACGAAATATCTCCTCCTTGGAGAACTAAAAGAAGAGTTCTCCGTCCTTGGTTTTTGGCGCACGATGAGACACAGCCAACTCAGGAAGAGGCTGAGGGACCACCGAGACTAAATCCACAAACCATCGGCCAACGTCTTCAGCGGCTGCCACACAACCTTACGTGAAACTAGAAACAGATCCTTTCAGAAGTTGAAAACTCAAGAAGAGTTTTCAAGAAGGCCGCAACATTTCTTGGAGCATTTCTTGGAGCCTCTGTAATCCTAATCGGTGGAATTCTTACATGCATAGGAACCTTACATGTGCCCGCACCTTGATATGTGACTGATTCTAGCTTTTGGCTTGTTGTTTAGTCTTTTCTTTAAGAAGTGGTCGATCTACAAAGAAATTTTATGTTTAATCTACTTTATAAAAAAGAGATGCAAGATCTTAGTCACCAACATGTTCTTAAGCATGCAATAAATTGAGAGAATTTTGAGAGTTTAAATTTATCTAACAGTGATAATGGAATTAAGTAGTTTATATGTAAATGGAGAGCATTGGTATTTCTTTTCCTAGACATTCTATAGAATCAATATTTTCATCAACGTTCAGTTGCAACCTTAATGACATTATTTTAAATATTTTATATTTATCTTACATATCAACTTTTGCCATGTCAATGTTATAGAATGTATGCATTACACACCGGCTTACAAATAGAAATATTCTATTATTTAACACTATTGGTAAAACCAAGCTTTCAAATTCCTTTGGATGCTCTTCCCTTTAATAGAGATGCTCTTTCTAGTTATCAACTAGAAATGTTCTTGTCTATCTTTAAAGCATCAATTTCAAATGCCAATCTTTAGGGGAGTGAATTAGAACCAATTTTTTTTTCTCGTTCCAATTTGAAACCTAGAAATACGGGCCAATCTGTGCAGTTATCCGTCGGATTGGACCCAGATGGGTAGAATATTGATGCTTTAACCAGTCTAGATTACGGATCTGGTTATTTAACCGTTTATCCATAATAGGTTGTTTTTTTTTTTTTTTTAAAAAAAAGAAAGATTTTATTTCAAAATGATGTCGTTTCTATACAAAACAATGTCATTTTTGTACCTACAAAACGACATCATTTTGAACTTAGGGATTAATTCATCGAAGGACTCAAATCACTCTGTCTCTCAGTCTCCTCTCTCTCTCTCTCTCTCTCTCTCTCTCTCCCTCCCTCTCTTTCTCTCCTTGTAATACCCCACCTAAAAATCTCCTCAGGACTTGGCTTTAACACCCATGATCCTAATCAGTACAAGTTGTGATTTTTGAAGAGAGGAAGTTTTTGGAGTTTGAATTTGCAAATGAGCTTACATTATCAATTTAGTTAGTATTTTTAGAAGATTTAGTGCTTTATTTTGAGGTAAGATGCTAAGAGGCCAATGCAAAAATGACACATGGCATGTTGATGAGCTAACCAATTGGGTGAAATGTTGGATGGATTTAGAGAAGGCCCAAGAGTGGTTTGGACCAACTTGGGAGATATAAAGCTTTAAACCTTTCTTGGAAGACCCAAGAAAATAAGCCCAATGTATATGACATAAAGCCATTGGGCCTAACTTAGTGAGAGTGAAAGCCATTGGCCCAACCTAAGAAAAACTTGATATTTGCACTCAAACTTAGTAGGCCTTTGAAACCATGGATAGGCCTACAGATCTGAACATAAGGTTCATATAATAACCCCCTCCAAAGCCCACAACAAAGGCTTGCTAATTTGGCCCAACAAAAGCCCAACCCTTAAAGACCAAAGCATTGTCTTTCATTTACTTCTTCCAATTGGAGCCCACATACACCATACCATGGTCCTTAAAGTCAAGATGAACCACACGCCCCTAGGGTTCCCTCCCAACCATGGTTGGGACCCTAACTTGAGTTAAAGATCACTATTCATCTCACTCATGAATAGTAACCCATACCATGATTTTTGCATAGTTTTCTTTAATTATTTTTCTTCGCATTTATGATCTGGAAATTTAGGATTTTAAAATTGTTTTGAATCACTCTTAGGCTTCGTTTGGATCCTTGAATGAGCTCAGCTCATCTCAATTGGGTTCTATTTTAGACATATTGTAACACACCGCCTAAAAAGCTTCTTAGGCCATCACCTTAGTAGCCTTAATCCTAGTTAATTAGAAGTTGAGCTATTTGAGAATAAGAACCTTTTTGGATATTTGAGTTGACAAGAGGACCGTATACTTTGGGTTTAGTAGAGCTTTTAGAAGATTCAAGTGCAATATTGATTTTGAGGAAAATGAAGATTTTTGGATCTTGATTGGTTTAGTAGTATTATTTTGGAGAATATTTAGTGCTTAATTAATTTTGAGGAAAGGTGCCAAGAGGCCAATGTTAGAATGACAAGTGGCATATTGGAGATTTTGTCATCTTATTGCGGTAATTAATTTGGGTTAATTTTTTAATGGATTTAGGAAGGTCCAAGAGATTGGTTTATTAAGGGCCCAAGCTTTTTGGGTATAAAGGCTTAGGAGAGACACTAAGGCTTTAGACCCTACTTGATGGACATAAGACTTTAGGCCTCTAATTCACTAAGGATGTGATGGGCTAAGAATGTATACCATAAGCCCTAGAACAATTTGAGAGTTATAAGAATATAGGCATTTCTTGTAGAACCTTAGAAGTTAAGCCCAATGTATAGAAGGCTTGAAGCCTTTGGGCCTAACTTGGTGAGAGTGAAGGCCTTTGACACAACCTTAGAAAGACTTGTCTTTTGGACCCAAACTTGGTAGGCCTTTGAAGCCTTAGATGAGCCCTCAAATCTGGGCATAAGGTCCACTCATTAACCCACACCCAAGAGATTTACACAAATGGCCCTACAAGCCCATCAAGGCCCAAAAGCCTTATCTTCCATTTTTACGCTTCCAATTGGAGCTCAAATACATTATACCATTGGTTTCCCTCAAGCCCATATCATACCCTAAGTACCCAATTTAAGTTTTGAAATTTGGTTAAGACCATTAATCAACTTACACATGCTTAATGATATTTAAAACATGTTTTGGAGCTTAATTTTTTTTCTTAATCTTTTTAGCCTTTTTGATATGAAATTTTCTTGTTTCATTATTATATGACATCATTCGTAGATCATATTAAGATTTTACATAAAGCTCCACACATTTCATTAGAAGAAATGACATATCAAACCCCAAAGTATACCAATCGCACACTTGTGTGCCCTTAGTGTGCAATGGACAGTTTTTCCCTTAAGTCCAATCTTTTTGTGCCTTTTACTCAAGGTCACTAAGGTCCTTAAGCACCTCATGATACCCCTTTGAACCCAGACGAAGTCTTGGATGAGTTTGGTTTCTAGAACCAAACCAAAACACAAAACTGATTGCACCTTGCGTGCTAGTTGGATGGAAACCAAGTTGGTTGAGTTTCAACCTCCCATTTGCCCTTGGTGAGCCACCTCCATCACCACCTAATCCCCAACCCAATCCCCAAGAGGTGCTCATGACCATCATGAGATTCTGACTCATTTTTCCCAGCCAAAGAAAACACAAATTGAAATCTGCCCAAGGAAAACGAACCCATCTGCCCATGTATGACGTTTGTTTGTTTTTCTTTTCTTTTTTCTACACCACGGCCAGACCAGCTTCTTTAGGCTCAATGTAACACCTGAATTGATGAGGTCATGAAGATTTTAGGCCACTATTCCGATCGCCCAGTTGATGGAGGACATGATTTGGCAGATGCAATTCATCAAATGATGGAGACAATGAAGTAGCAACAGGAGATCATCCTTAGACAAAATCAACAACTGCCTCACCCTTAGACGGAAAGGCAAGAGTGAGTGGAAATAAAGGATGTTTGTATGAGAAATTTATGATATATAGATACCCGAACTTCCTAGGAATGGAAGGATCCCTAAGAGCCAATAAATGGCTACTAGATCTCAAAAGAACCTTCGAGATCAGCGGCTGTACTGAAGAGTAAAAATGTGATACCCCGTATTTTAGTGTATTTTTTTAATTGAAGGATTTTTTTTATTAATTTAAATATTGGTTCTCTTGTTTTAAATTTATCGAATTTTCGTTGGATTTGTTTTATAATTTTTAAGTTGTGAAATTTACTTTGATGTGCATTTAAATTGCTCTTTACTTTAAATCAGTTTAATATTGGACTTTAAAATTTTTGTATTGTTGGATATATTATTATTATTTTATTTTAACTAGTCACTGCGTTTAAGTTTTTTTATTTAAATTTACTGTTTTGACATCATTTTCGTTGGATCAATTTTATGACCCAAGTTGTGAGGACTGGACCTCATTTCTTTCCTTCACTTTTTCTTTTTCTTCCTTTTCTTTCCTTCTCCTTTTCTTTTCCCCCCATTTCTTTTTCTCCTCTCTCTCTCTTCTCTCCCACGCACAGCCATTCCCTCCTCCCATCCGTTTTGTCATCCTCCAGCCACTACCACCTTGCGCCACTGTGGTTGACACCGCCCCTCCCATTTTCTTCCTCTCCGGCTGGTGACCCCACCCTCTGATTTCCAGCTTCTTTCGCTCCGCCGTGAGCCCCCATGCACAGCATCAAGCCACAGCACCTCTTGCGTTCGCGCGTCGCCGTCGCACCACCTCAGGCCACCATTTCCTCACCACATCTTCATTGACCTCCTAGCAACCTAAACCACCCATCCCCAGCTCCGATCCGCCACCGATGAAGCCCCACCATCAACATTTCCATTTTAAACATTTTGGCCTCCAAACACCTCCCACGCCGCCACCCATGGCCAACCACCACCACCATTAGCTTCACCGACATCCTTAAGCCATTTCCTAGTAATCTTGGGTCGTGGTTTGTCCCTGTTCGAAAGTGAGTTTTTGAGACCCACGGCCATAGTGCATTTTGCACTTTTCAGTTGCTGTGTTGCTACCACTTTTCTGTTGCTGTGTTGCTACCTCTTGCACCTTCGTGATCCTTCAAAAATTATAATAAAGCGCTGTAAGTATTTTCCCAAAGAACTTTTATGATTTAAATGTATTTTTGCACTAACTTATTTACTGCGAATTGGTTGGTTGTACCGGACTGAGTCCGAGGAGTAAAAGGGTCGGTTGGATTGGATGATGGAGTTGTTGTATGATTGGTTTATGCTGTGAGATTTGTTGGCTGTTTTGGGTTTAAATATGGGTGTTTTGAGTTTGACATTGGTTATGGTGGATATTGATGACATATTTTGGGATTAAGAGGGTTTTAAGTTTTAAGGAATTAAAATAGGCTATTGTAGAAGCTTAGGCTTAAAAATCGAAATACGTGATTGATAATAAACTTACAGAAATTATGTGATTATTCTTATAGGTAACGATTAATATTTGTTTGGCATTGTTGAGGAAATTCTAAAAAGTAAAGAAGTCCAGGTAAGCGGGGTTCCTATGCTAGAGTTGCATAAAAATAAAATGAGCTAAGGTTGATTTTTAAAATTTGCATGCTTTGTTATGAAAGAGATTTGAACTACCTCAGTTATTTGTTCAGCATTACTCATGAGATTCTGTTTAAGAATAAAGTATTTTCTGGCATAACTGGTGTAGACATGAGCTGTTTTGCATTTTGCTACTGAATTGTGCAAAAGAGAGCGAATATGAAAGTTTGTGCACAAAATTATGTTTTGTGATCTGATTCTGTTCTATTCTAAAGATGTTCTATACTTTGATATGATGTGATTTCTGAAAACTTTTGGCATGACATTCTGAATCGGGATGTGGTTTGTGGATGGTGATCTATTTGACCTACCACGGGTGCTAATAGTGGCTTCTGTTTGGGTTGGTACCAACTGTTCAGTTTCTGGTGCACCCACTTTGAAAACAAAGTGGTTTTCTGGTGGTCTTTCTTGTGTGCACAGTCGGGGCTCTGAGAATAAATAAGGGGAAGATTCGCATTCTGTTTCTGCTCTGTTAGCTACCGGGGTTTGCACAACCCTACCACGAGGGTTAAACATGGCCTCTAATGTGATGTGATGTGATGTTCTGGTATGATGGTGGTCAGTTATGCTATGCCAAAAGACTTTGAATAAGAATATTTTCTAAAACTTTTGCTCTAATAGTTTTGATAACATGTTCTGACTCTGCATTCTGAAAATAAAAAGTGTTTTGTTCTGCATTCTGAAATTTGTAAATGCTCATGTTTGCATACTAGTATATGTTCTCTGCTTACTGAGTTGTTGATAACTCACCCCCTTTATCTTCACAATATTTTCAGATGATTTGGATTTTTCAGCTGAGGATCAAGACTATGAAGCATTGGGTGAGATAACTTAAGAATAGTGGATTAAGATTAGAAAGTTTTCAATGAGTATTGGTGATTTTTGTTAATTATATTGTTGAGATGTGAAGTTAAGTGACATGTAGAGAAGTTTATATTTTTGGGGTTACTGTATTGAGGATTTGATATATGAGTTTGTGTAGTTAATTAAATTTGAAGTGTTTACGTTTGACTTAGAGCTTTTGGAAATATATTAGCAGTGTAAGAGTTGATTATCAGGTAACATGAGTACTTAACTCTCCGGACCCTCGGGGTCGGGGCGTTACAAAAAAAGTACAGTACGCTGGCCATCTACTACAAGGAGAAGCCGGTATTTGGAGGGATACCATGAGACAACTACTAGTTTGAGAGCTTGGTAACATAGCTGCTTCAACCTGGGATAGATTCAAGGACGAGTTTGACTATAGATTCCTCTCGGAATTAGTTAAGCAGCAAAAAGCATTGGAGTTTGCAACCTTGGTGTAAGGAAGTCTCATGGTTGAGAAATACGTAGCTAAGTTTATGGAGTTAGGAAGGTTCGCTCCACACCTGATAGCCACTAAAAAGATGCAGGCTCAAAAGTTTCAAGGTAGTTACATAGCCGATTTTTGCGTTGATAACTTCCAGGAGTTAGTCAAAGTGGCTGTAATAATGGAAGCGGAGCAACAAAACGTTGCTGCTCAAATTAGCATAAAGAGGAAAAGGGTTTCTCCCTTCACTGTGGAAGGAAGTAACATCAAGAGGAGGATAGTACAAGGATCTAAAAAGGGAAAGGGTGTTATGCCTACTCCACCTGCTACCTGTCGAAAGTGTGAAAAGGTCCATAGTGGAGATTGCAAATTTGTATTGGGGGTATGCTTCAAATGTGGTCAGCTTGACCATATGATTCTGGAATGCCCTCAGAGTACAAAAGGAGGCAGAAATGCTCATAACCCTAGTAACAAGTTGAATAAGAGGCCACCTGCTCAAGCCTGCGTTTACACTATTAGCCTCGATGATATGGATGAGGAAGCACCAGGAGTTGAAGAAATGGAAGTTGTTACTGGTATTTTTCCTCACGTACCCCTCTCTTTTTATAGTAGTTAGTCATTCTGATTTAGCCATTAGGTAAATGGTAGTTGATGATTATGCTTTAAGTAATATTACGATATGTGGAGATGTAAAATATGCCTTATTTGGCTCTAGCACAATGAGGTCTTTCGTGTCAGCGACAAACTTGTAACCTGCCAACAGAATCATTACCTTAGACCATAGTAGTTATGATTCCCAATGGAAGTACAATCAAGTGTACCCGGGTCCTTAGGAATTTCCCTCTAAGTCTAGATGGAAGGATTAGGAAATAGATCTTATTATTTCCAGTCTATTGAGGTTTGATTTGATATTAGGAATGTATTGGTTATCCAAAGACTATGCCAAGATAGATTGCAGGAGGAACGAGATTGTGATTGACTCACCTGAAGTTGGTAGGATCCATTTTATGGGAGAAACTATAAAGGCTATTCCCCATTTTGATCTCAGCTTTTAGAAACTACATCGCTAACATTGTTGTAGCCTATCTAGCTTTGATAGTTGAAGACTCCAGTAGGGATAAGGAGATTCAGGAGATACCTGTAGTTGAGGATTTTCTTGAGGTTCACAGATGGCTTACTAGGATTACCCCAATAGGGAAACAAAGTCCGTTATAGATCCAAAATCTACCACAAATAGAACATCATATTGTATGACCCCGTTAGGATTAAATGCATTGAAGGTTCAAGTATAGGAACATAGGCAACATCTAAGCTTAAGTGCTAGTGAGATTAAAGGAACATAGCTTGTATGCAAGTGAGAATTTTGGCTCAAGGAAGTAAAATTCTTAGGGCATGAGATTTCGAGTAAAGGAGTAGTGGTTGATCCTAGTAAGATCAAAGTAGTAGTGTATTGATAGCATCCTACCAATGTACGCAAGGTCCAAAGTTTCTTAAAATTAGTTGGTTATTACCAAAGGTTCTTCGAGTCTCTCTACACTATCAGGACTTGGATGCAAGATTAAGCATCACTCACAACTTAGAAGCCACAACCAAAATTACCCCACCCACAACTTAGAGTTAGCTGCCGTAATTTTTGCCCTAAAGATTTGGAGGAAATTTCATTACAATCCAACTTGACATACGAGAAGTTTCCGTTCAGATTATGGATTGGAAAGCAAAGGAACTTGGGAATCAAAAAAATTCATTTAGTGAAGGTGCTTTGGCAAAATCATAATGCTGAAGAAGCCACTTGGAGAAAGAGGATAAACCAAGAACCATTGTATCTAGTTATCTCTTCCACGGATACCTCAAAGTCACTGACCCCTCTTTTTGTCTCATATGATATCGTGAAGAGGGATCTCCATAGATCGAAGACGCATCCATTGAACAATGGAGGGAAATGGAAGGACGAGTTAAAGTGTACTATGACTTGGAGGAAGATAGATTCTTCTACCACACTCAAGAGGAGATATCAGACGATGAGGATGTCGCCGAGGATTCCTCATCCTGATAGGGACCACAGAATCTCTGGTAGGTATGTATATATAGTATATGTGTGTTGCATACTTTATCCATCCATATCCATACCCCGATTTCGAGGACAAAATCTTCTATTAAGGGGGGGAGGATGTAACACCCCTCCTAAAAAGCTCCTTAGGTCTTGAACTTAGTAGCCTTAATCCTAATTAATTAGGAGTTGAGCTATTTGAGAATAAGAATATTTTTGAATATTTGAGTTGGCAAGATGACTGTATACTTTGGGTTTAGTAGAATTTTTAAAAGATTCTAGTGCAATATTGATTTTGAGGAAAATGAAGAGTTTTGGATCTTGATTCATTTAGTAGTATTATTTTGGAGAATTTGTAATGCTTAATTACTTTTGAGGAAATGTGCCAAGATGCCAATGTTAGAATAACAAGTGGCATATTGGAGATTTTGCCACCTTATTAGGCTAAGTAATTTTGGTTAATTTTTTTTATGGATTTAGGAAGGCCCAAGAGATTGGTTTGTTAAGGGCATAAGCTTTTTTGAGTATAAAGGCTTAGGAGAGACACTAAGGCTTTAGGCCCTACTTGATGGGCATAAGGCTTTAGGTATCTAATTCACTAAGGATGTGATGGGGTAAGAATAGATACCATAGGCCCTAGACCAATTTGGGAGTTATAAGAATATAGGTCTTTCTTGTAGAACCTTAGAAGTTAAGCCCAACGTATAGAAGGCTTGAAGCCTTTAGACCTAACTTGGTGAGAGTGAAGGCCTTTGGCACAACCTTAGAAGGACTTGTCTTTTGGACCCAAACATGGTAGGCCTTTGAATCCATAGATGAGCCCCTAAATCTGGGTATAAGGTCCATTCATTAACCCACACCCAAGAAACTTACACAAATGGCCCTACAAGCCCATCAAGGCCCAAAAACCTAGTCTTTCATTTTTACACTTTTAATTGGAACCCACATACAGCATACCATTGGTTTTCCTCAAGTCATTTTCATACCCTAAGTACCCAAATTATGTTTTGAAATTGGGTTAAGATCATTAATCAACTTACCCATGATTAGTGATCTTTGAACCATGTTTTAGAGCTTAATTTTCTTTCTTAATCTTTTTACCCTTTTTGATCTGAAATTTTCTTGTTTAATTATTTTATTACATCATTCCTAGATCATATTAGGACCCTACATAAACCTCCACATATGTCATTAGAAGAAATGACATATCAAACCCCAAACTACACCAATTGGCACACATGTGTGCCCTTTGTGTGCAATGGACTATTTTTCCCTTAAGTCCAATCTTTTTGGGCCTTTTTCTCAAGGTCACTATGGTCCTTAAATACTGCATGAGACCCCTTTGAACTCAGACCAAGCCTTGGACGATTTTGGTTTCAAGAACGAAACCCAAACACCAAATCAATTGCACCTTGGGTGCTAGTTGGATGGAAACCAAGTTGATTGAGTTTCAACCTCCCATTTGCCCTTGGTTGAGCCACCACCCCACAACACCTCCACTGTCACCCAATCCCCATGATTTCCTCATGACCATCATGAGATTTTGACTCATTTTTCCCAGCCAAAGAAAACACAAACCGAAATATGTCCAAGGAAAACCACTCATTGAACCCATCTGCCCATGTATGATATTTGTTTGTCTTTCTTTCTTCTTTTTTTCTGCACCACGACCAGACCCACTTCTTTAGGCTCAATGTAGCACCTGACTTGATGAGGTCATGGAGATTTTATGCCACTATTCCCCCTGCACAAGGTGACACAAGCTGATGAAGGCAATCTAAAATTGCAGCACCTTACACCACCACCCAAACCACCCAATCCCAAGGGTTTAGGCCAACATCTCCTCCCATTTGGCTGCCTATAGAAAACCTATTCACCTCCTCATTTCCTCCACACCTTAACTCTAGCTTCTCTTGAGCATTTGAGAGCCATCTCCTCCTTAGTTCTTGAGAAAAACCGAAAAGTGTGTCTGAGCTTGAATGTTCTTCAAGTTCTTGGTGTTCTTGTGTTGGAAGCTTGAGTAGGCCATGAAATTTGTGAGTTTTCTTTCCCTAGATCTTAGTTTGCATGTAAAGTCTTGTTTTCTAGTGTTAGAATAAATTTTGGTTATGTTTAGATAAGGTTACCATACTTAATTCAAAACCGAGTTCATTAAGGATGGATTAAGTGTTTAAATTGTTTCGAGTGAAAATCAGCTATGGCATGTCTTAGTATATTTTAATATGAGTTTTTAATGCCTTAGAATGATCATTGAATGTTTGATTTTGAGATTAGAAGCATGCTATGATAGGTTTTAATTCTACCTTGTGTTGATCATCAAGCATAAACGGTTTTGGTTAAATCACGCTTATTTTATGAAGTTTTGATTTATTTCACCTAGGATTGATCAATGAAGTTTCATTAAATTTTAGGCTTGTTTGCAAATAGTGAAAAATTAAGGCCTTAGTGGCAATTTTTGAGAGTTTAGGGGTATTTTTGTAAAAATCCCATTTTTGAAACCTTTTGATTATAAACGTCTTCCATAGTAGTACAAATCCTAACCTAGTACGAGTTTGATTTCAGACACTACGATATTTCCAAACTCAGGAAGTTTGTAGATTAGTTTCTAACTTACTCTTAGATAACTTATTTACGATTCTTGTGTAAACGCAACATTCATATTATAAAATGTCATTTTGAGCATTATAAATCATTGAGCATTTGATTACTTGTTTACATGACATGTGAAAGTTTTGCCATTTTAGCATATTGCAACTATAAATATCATTTTTTATGAAAGATTGCTACATACATGTCATGAAATACATTTTCAACCATAGCATGAAAATAATTTTTGTCATGACCCCAAAGGCTAGGATGGGGAATTATTCCAGTGGAACTCCTTTGTCTACTCTAGAGTGTTTAAGAATGGAGTGGTAACCCTTGAGTTGATGAAAAACAGTCAACGGGCTTCGAATGAATTCTTTTTAAAGAATACTAGAGCGAATTTAAATGTTATGACACCTAAGGCTGATGGGTGTACATGTTATGATGTTATATTGTGCTACCATACGTATGTTTTTTTTTTTTTGAAAGTCAACACAGTAATCAATTTTATTGATCTAAGATATGGCAATCAGCCAATACAAGAGATTCTATACAACCAGCAATACAATCAATATCTATTAATTCATGATCTAAAGTCACTGCAACTTGAGCAAGTCGATGAGCAACACCATTCAAGTCCCTCTTAACATGCTAAATTTTCCAATGAGCAGAACTCAGTAGTTTAAGGATATCTGATATAATACACTGCAAACATCCAGTAGAAGAATCAAGACAATGAACTGCTTTAACAACTTGATAGGAGTCTCCTTCAAAGATGACAGAGTCAAGTCCTAACTCTTGACAAAATACCACAGTAGTGAGTAATCCCCTTGCTTCTGCCAAAAAGGATCTGTGCAATAAGATTTTGGTTGCATTAAACTTGCCAAAACAGAACCCTTATCATCTCTTATAACCACACCAACACCAATCTTGTTAAGAGCAGATCTTACAGTCACATCCCAATTAACTTTCACCCAATGTGATGGTGGTGCTTCCAACGAGTAACATGCAGAGGATTCTGGTTTACTGACCTTACTGGCTTTGAGCTTGCATTATAATACTCTTCCACAGCCTTGACTACATTTCCATAAAGCAAATTGGGAGCTTGAAAAGGCCCATCATGGAACTTGGATTAAGTATTTTGTATTGGGGAAATTTTATCCTTAAGTTTGTACTTATGATGGTTATTAATGCTATTGGGATGTTTTGGTTCATTCAGGCATGAGTTATAACTAAACACTCTTATTCCACTGCGATAATTGTATACTTTGAGTTACATACTAGGATGCATTGCATATTAACTGTCATAAACTGAGGAATGTAACCTTGTGTTGCATGTCCCGATGCTCCGAATCTCTGTTACATCCCTAGCGGGGGTTTGGGGGCGTCACACCTATCCGAACATCTAAACACACAACTCCTAAATTATTAAACATTACTTAACTCAACACCTTTTTACACGTGGGATTCACAACCTTTTTCAACTTCTCATAAATACATCTAAACTCATCTTAACATCCAAACACATATAAACTCATCTTAGATGGGTCCTATAAAACTCACTCCACCATCCCAACTTACTACTATTCATAAAGAACTCAACTCATCTCAACTCAACTTAACATCCAAACGGGGCGACGACCCTTGAAGGTTAGAATTAACCCAACCCATGTCAATTGGAACCAAGTGTAAGACCCCGTTCCCGAAAAGACATTCTAGAATTTCCGAGGAGCCAGTGTGCTACTACTAAACTTAAATATAAAAACTTTTCCTTTTTTTTTTAACAACACACTAGATGCGAAAGATTTCCATAAAAATAACAAACTTCAATAAATACTGAAAATCCAAAATAAAGTCTGCGGAAGCATTTATTAAGAATACAGAAATCTTATGTGCTTATCAAAATAATTTATTTAAACTTTAAACCATAGAAATAGTCATAGCAAAATCTGTCTAGGCCTTAGCCTTGCCTCCTGGAGTCAAGTCCTGTCCTGCAGTCTCATCTTCATAAATGTCATCACCTGGGGGGTTTTAAAAACATGAAAACAAACTAAAATGAGTAGAATACTCAATAAGCAACACATCATACAGTAAACATAATAAACATAAGGTTTCTTGAAAAGCATGCATATTCATAAATACGTTCATAAATAACATGAGCATGAACATTAACTTATCTTTCACTTATCATAGGCCGTTACCCACTGTTGACCCCCGTGAGTTAGGGTTAGCGAATCTAAATAGATTCCGATTCCGCCCGTGGCCGCGGGTTGTGGAATCCATACATAAGGAAGACAATACTGGGTGCACTACCAGCATGCACGACCTGGCAATGCAATATGCCCATAACATAGGTACCGTTTTCATATCATAACATAGGCCGTTATATATTTTATCAAATCATACTTGCATACTTGTCATTTCACAGATTTCAAAAGAAATCACATACATATCATATCATAGATTTCAAAAGAAATCACATACATACTTGTCATATCGTATCATAGATTTCAAATGAAATCGCCTTCTTTCATAAACGTCGTGATACATGTTTTATCGCATAAAATCATGATTTTTCATAAATATTTTATGAATAATCTTTCACATAAAATCATGCATTTCATAAATAATTTCATGAATAATCTTCCACAAATAATCTTTCACATAAAATCATGCATTTAATAAATAATTTCATGAATAATCTTTCACATAAAATCATGACTTTTTCATAATTTTATCATGTTTTGGGTACGTAAAAAAAAGGGCTTCCAATAAAGGGCATACATGCATAATATCTTTTATAAAAAGACAAACAGCTCACTGTACATATGCATAAGGATATGATCATGCTACTTACCTCGTAGCACTAATCCAATATTTCCGGGCGCGACTGATTTCCTATAAGATAGAAACGTAGCTTACGTAAATTTCTACTTAAAGACATACCTCTTAATTAAACTAGAAATTCCAACTTAAATCTATATTTTTCATTAACTTTGGTCTTTCAAACTCTAAAATCACATTGACTCCGTAATATTGACATCAATTCTGTATATCTAGAGTTTATATGCCCCACTTAAAAATACAATTCTATCACCATGATACAAATCTAATTAACCTCAAGCCCAGCCCACAGCTAAGTCAAGTCCAATTTAAAAATACAAGTCCATTTAAACATTATTATAATCTGAAATAGTTGTAAATTCTATCCCATAAAGATATTACCACATGAGCCCAAACAAAAGAATAAGCCCTTCCCACCCTCCTACGGGCCTAAGGCCCACGGCCCAACAGGAACCAAGGTTCTTTCTAGAACCCGAAATCACGGCACATTCAAAAACAAGAAAAAGTCAAAAACAACAGAGTTTGAAAGAGAGAGAGAGATGGGTCTGCGATGGAGGAGCTTACCGAGGGAGGAGCTGCACGGCACGACGGTTCTGGGTGGCTGGGAAAATGGCCGGTGGCGCGACTGGGTTCTCTGGGCAGTGGTGGTATGACGCCGAGAGGAGGAGAGCGGGAGTTGACGCCGAGAGTAGGAGAGAGGGAGTTCAGTCAAGCCGCAAACGAATCGAGAGAAATAGGGGGACGACGACAGTCGTGGGCTTACCGGGATGGAGTGGGTGCCTCAGGGTTGTGCTAGTCGGCGTGTTCTGCGGCTGAGGGTGGCAGGGCTGTGGCTTACGATCGGAGAGCTCAGTGCTCTGTTTTTGGGTGTGGAAAACAGAGGCGTCGTAAGTGGTTGCCGTGCATGTGCAGTGGCGCAAGTGAAGGCTTGGCTGCGTGACGATGGTGGAGGGCAGCGACGAGGGCTTGTTGTCTGGGTTTGCGTGGGGATAACGTGAGTTTGCTGTGTGTGAAGAAATCGACGCAGACCAACTCGGCAAGTGAGGTTATTTCTATGGTTTACGGTGGTCGACACGGAGAAGGTCTTGGGTGCAACTGGCCAGTGTGTGGATGAACTGTGGGGAGGAGGTCTGTGAAAGGTGCTCTGTGTGCGTGAGTGTATAAATAAACACAGTGTCATGCAAGCGGAGGAAAAGAATGGAGCCGTGCATGCATACGTTTGATGCGTGAGAGGAAGATTTACGGTGGAGAACTTGCGGCTTGCCATGCGTATGAATATATGTTTGAGAACCTAGAAGAAAACCCTAGAAAAAAAAAAGAGACGTGCATGTGCATGAGAGTGGATTAGGTTTCGCGTTTGAAATTCAAAGAAGAGAAAAAAATCCGGTAGAAGGAGTTGTTTTATGAAGAGGATTCAAGGGCTTGGACGGAAAATAAAAATAATAATAATAATAATACTGATGGAGCCTTAATAAAATTATTCAAATTTTATACCTAAGAAAAATATAGGGTTGGGTCGTTACACCAAGCCTTGAAAATGCCAACACAACCACCAATCGGCACCCTGGTTGCATCACCATGCACCACTTCATCAAACCAGCCACAAACCCACGCCTCTTCCACAATTTCTAAAGGGTTCTCTGTACATTTATACCACATCATACCACCTAAAATTCAGACCTAGCAAGGGGCAAAATGGTTCCAAGAAACAAAAGCCAAAAACCCAACTATTCACCTAGGAAGTGTAGTTGGATTCAAACCGGATACCCTTTGTTCTCCAAAGATTTTTCTGCACCAAATCAGCCACCCTCTCCATGCTTCCACTCATATCCCTTAACCACCTTAAAAATTCCAGTCAATGATGGTCATTATACCTCCAAATCAGACCAAGAGGATGGGACAAAAGAGGATAAAAAATCTGGACAGCTTTGAAGGAACCCAAAACAGTTGGCCTTGGTTATTTCTTTGGGAATTTTTGTTTTATTCTTCTACACCAATGCAGCCCACTACAACTATGGGCTTCTTCTACCTCCTTTCCAAAGTTCAATCATGAAGACTCAGGTCATTATTCAACTAACCAAACATGACATAAAGCTGAAATTGCAATCAACACACCACCTCCCACACACACCAATCACATTCACTTCCTTGGAGCCAAAACCAATGCCCCCTTGCCTCTCACCCTCCATTGAGTCCTCTGAGTATCTCCTCTCATCCCTCACTTCTTTACACAACTCTCTCTTGCTTTCCTTTGGTGTTCTTGAGAGCAAGGCATTCAAAGTGTGGGAAAAGGTTGAGACCGAGTAGCTTGAGTGAGGTCTTGGAGTAAGTTAAGTGTTGAGAGCTCAAGGGCTATGACCTTTGTAAGTATTCTTGCCTTATCTCTTGTTGGGTGTTAGATTAACATGTTAGGCTTGAATTATGGCATGGGAATGAAATTTGGATTGAGTTACATGAGGTTTTACTCAAGGTGTTGCATCTCGGTCCTGATTTGGAGTTTTTCTTGAATAAATTGTTTTGGGGTAAAATTTTAGCCATGACATGTCTTGATATGATCTTATATGTTTTACTAATATCTTGGGATATTTATTGAAGGTTTATAATCAAATATCTTGTGTTGACCATCTAAGAATTTGGTTTGCACTTGTATGAGAATGATCTTGGCATATCATGTTTTATTTCCTCAAGGATTGCCTTATAAACCTTTAGGAACCTATTATCAACATGTTAGGTATTGAAATGCATTATTTCTCTAGGTTTTAAAACTTGCATTGACAAAGAGAAGCGAGAAGCATCATACATACTCATGGTTTGAAGGTTTTTGAATGATTTGGTGTTATTCAATGCCCCAAGTGTTGGGATGAACTCGCGTGGTATTATTCTAAATTGTAAACGTGTTCCAAGATCAATTTTATGGATTTATGTATAATGGAATTGGATCACATATGCATGCAAAGAAATTATAGGTTTGAAATCACGAAATGGTCACCTAATTGCATGCCACGGGTTGGATGCTTTTGACGTAGTAGCTGTGTGATTCTTGAATTTCTAAGGTCTTATATGGATTTAGAACATAGAAAATATGATGTTTGTGAAATTTGATGAATTTTGAGGCTCAATTGTAAATAGTGAAGATTTAGGGCCTTAGTGGCAATTTTGAAAAAGTGTAGGGGGAATTTTGTAAATATTAATCTTAGATCCTTTTGATTATTAACATCTTCCTTATTTATGAAAAATCCTAACTTTGAATAACTTTGATTACAGCCGCACCAATTCCTAAGTGCTCAGAAAGTTTGTATGCTAGCCTCTAACTTAGACTTTGATAACTTATTTGTGAGCATTGATAAATGTAACATTCATGATATAAATGTCATTTTGAGCATGAAACATCGTATGATACATCATTGATCATTTGGTTACTTGCTTATATGACATGCGATATTTTCACCATTTTTAGCATATTTCATAACTGTCATTTTTTATATGAAGTTTATTACTTGTGCACATTCCATAAAATACATTTTTCAAGCATTGTATGAAAATAAATTTTGTTACGACCCCAAAGGCTAGGATGGGTGTGACGCCCCTAGATTCTGCTTGAGATCAAATGGATATCTGTAGTGTCGGGACATGCAACACAAGGTACTTGCCTCCGTTCCTGACAGATAAAGATGCAATGTTCCTAGCATGCATCTAGCATTACGCAATATTCACAGTGGATAATTTTTTTTCTTGAGCAATACTATACACCAAACTAAAGATATCACAAATACTTAAAAGATAATCTATAAACTTTAAAGTGGTAGACCTTTTTGATTACATCATGAGTCTAAAATTTTTGTAATCATAAAAGTACTAGAGACCGAGCTCCTTTAGTTCAAGTAGGAACTAAAGCTACTAAGCTAATCCATTGAGTAGCTCATACAACTCAATCAAGGATGCCATAATACTAACGATAAATGGGAGCATTGAGACTAAATAGTTCCAAAAGTGAGATTAAAATATGGTGAGGTGATTGTCAGGATATTTTGACAAAACTATCTGCCTACAAGAGAGTAAATTGAGACTAAATAGTTCCAAAAGTTAGATAAAAGTTAGATTTTAAGACAAAAGCCTTGTCCTTTGGAATTACAAGTTTAAAGGAATGAATTCATTATTTACCTAATTGATGGGCTAAATGGTTTTGTTTTACCGGCAGGTGGTAAGGCCAAGTCCCGTATGTTACTCCCAAAAGCTCATCAATCTTTTGGCCCAGCCTCGAGCTCAAATCCTAACCTGCATAAGGACTCTGCCGCGGCTTCTTCTCAATACAACAAGAAAAATCGAGAAAGGTCTCATCCTCTAGAGGGCAGAATCGCGAATTAGAGAGAAACGGTTAGAAGAGAGAGAAAGAATGAGATGATGGAAAGGGAGGGATAAAAGGAAAGGAGGCACACGAGAGAGGGGCATCAATTCAGGACCACATTTAGAATCTTTAGTCTGTTTTTATTTTCAAAACAATCATTGGTATTCTTCTTGCTTTCTGTTAGGGTTTTCAAATGATCTATCACATGATGATTCGAGGCTGATTTCTATAGCTAGGGTTGCAGAGGAAAGGGTTGTCTTTCACCATTGTCGATTGTTATTTATTGTTGTTATATTTAGTCTATACTTGTTGTTGTATTTTCATGCCTTATCTACTATTGGTTTTGAAGGATCTCTTGTTATTGACTTGTTGTAGACTCACGACACAACAGGACCTTGAAATAATCAAGGATCCATCAATCTTTGAGTCTTGAGATGAAAGTGGATGACAATACAGTGAGGGTTTTATTTCTTTCGGTGTTTTAATATGAGTAATAATGTTCGTTTGGTTTTAAAATGTTAATCTCTTGTTTGAGTTAGCATAAACAGATGCGCCCAGCAACTATAACCCAATGGTAGAGGAAACCCTAACCCTGTAGCCCTAGTGATATGAACCCACGGGAATGAAATCCCATGAACCCACAGTCAATTTGAAAACTCCCCAAGAAAGACAAAATCAAGTCAATGAATGGAAAACCTAAACCCGATGAGAACTCGTTTCAAGAACCTAGATTATATTAAAATCTAGACCTGTTCAAGAACCAGTCTCAAGAAGCCAGATTACAAAGGAGAAACGCCACAAAGGTTGTGATTTACCTTTGATAAGTTCAAAAGTTCAATTAAGAACAAGCGAAGATAAACTCAACTCACAATGAATAAATTCATCAAATTTCATAAACTGATTAAAATGAGGCTACAAAGAGTATTTAAACCAAAACCTAATTAAAACCCTAGCCAAAATAAATCCCCATCTTCCAAAAATGCCCCTGATTGAACAGTGTCGCGACTACAGTACGACGCTACAGTAACTCGGCTACAGTAACCCTAACCCTAGTTCCATAAAATAATAACTTTCCCAACATGCCCTTACATAGGCCCCCTTAAGTGCTTCCCATAATAAATCCAATTATTCTAAACTAATAAAATAAGTCCTTTAAATGAATTCAGTAAATTGAAAGCCTTCAAGTGCACAAAGCCTTTAAGTCATGTTGTTGCCCTTTCCATAGCTTATCAAATGAATCAAAACTGAATCTTCATCATTTAAGCCGTTGAACTTGTATTTGGCCCATTTGGAACTTGCAACATATCTTTAAGACTAGGCCTATCTTGGTTCCCATCATTCCCCCTCTCCTCAAAAGGATTCAATCTCGAATTTCCAACTGGATCAATCAAAGGGAAAAATGTTAGTAACATTATCATTAATTTAATATGCATTATCATTAATTTGTTCAAGAATTTGAAAAAATCCATCCAAGCTACTCTTGTTGTCAACAGATAAAGGCATTAAATCTAAAGGAGTAAATGTATTAAGTCTATAAACAATTTCAAAAGGTGAAAATTGAGTAGTAGCATGAACACTCCAATTATATATAAACTCAATGAATGACAAACAATACTCCCACAAATGTTCATGAAATACATCTAAAGTCTTCCTTATACCAAAATGACCACTCCAATTATATGAAAACTCAATGAAACGCAAATAATACTCCCGCAAACGTTCATGCAACAAGTTAATATATGACAAATGATACACCCACAAATGTTCATAAAACACATTTAAAGCTTTCCTTACACCAAAATAACCACTCCAACTATATGCAAACTCAATAAATGGCAAGCAATACTCCCACAAACGTTCATGCAACACGTTAATGAATGACAAATGATACTTCTACAAACGTTCATGCAACACTTCAATGAATGGCAAATCATACTCCCACAAACGTTCATGCACCACATCAATGAATAACAAATGATACTTCCACAAACGTTCATGCAACACGTCATTAAAAGACAAATGATACTTCCACAAACGTTCATGAAACACATCATTGAATGGTAAATGATATTCCCACAAACGTTCATGCACCTCGTCTAAAATCCATTTTACACCATAATGACCTAACAATCCACATCCATTTTACACCATCTCACTCATAACACTAATACACTCACAAAGTTTATTCTCTCTAAACAAATACCAATCTAGTCTATAGCACTTACCAAACGACGCCTTCTCACACGCTCCATACACACTAGCAAAGTCGTCATCATTAGTATCCAAATCCTTATCATATTCAAATCTCAATAATTTTGCATATAAAATGAAGACAAGGACATACGTTCTTGGTAAAGCATCAACAACAAAATCTTCCTTACCTTGTGTGTAATTGATTTCATGAGGAAACGTCTCAATACAGTCCTCCCACTTAGCATGCATTATAGTCAGGGACTTACCTTGTCCCTTCAAGTGTGTCAATGATTCATGTTCTTCAAAGAAAGGTCGGTTAGGAATTGTCGCACCTAGCACAAAATTAATGTAGTGCTTTATCTCCCTAATAGGTGGCAATCCACTAAACACACCTCTAGGAAACACGACCTCATATCCCTGCAACAAAAAGATAACAACACTAGGCAAAGATACGTCAAGTTCGTTAGTATTAAGAATCGTCTTAGCATAAAAACTTCACTCTCACTTTTCTCTTTGTTTCTCTCTCACTTTCTTCACTCCCTCTTTTCTTTCCACACTCTTTTTCTTTTTCACTCTCGTTTTCCCTTTCACTCGCTTTTTTCTTTTCACTCTCTTTTTTTCTATCACTCTCTCTTCCTTCATCTTTTTTTAAACTTTCGACCTGACAATTGTTTTTCAATTCATTCTCTCTTTCTCTTGAGGTCTCAGCTTCACCCAGCTTTACCCTCATCTTTTTTTTCTCTCTCATTTTTCTCTCTTTCTCCTTTTCGGCCTCACTATTTGTTTTTTTCTCAATCTCACTTTTACTCTTGCTTTTTAGCTCAATCTCCTTTTCACTTTTTCTTTTTTGATCACTCTCATTTTCACTCTTTCTTTTTTGATCAACCTCATTTTCACTATTTCTTTCTTTCTTGAGTAACCTCGCTTTTCAGTTTCAATTCGTCCCTATGGACTTGTGTTGGAGTTAAAGGAGCAAATTTGATTGTTTTTCTATCATTTTCAAAATTGTACATGTTCCTTAACCCATCATGGATCACCTTCCTATCATACTGTCATGGCTTCCCCAACAAAATATGACCAGCATGCATAGGCACTACATCATAAAGGACTATATCCTGGTATTTTCCAATTGAAAAAGAAACTAGCACTTGCTAATTTACCATAACCTCCCCACAATCACTCAACCACTGCAACATGTATGGTCTAGGGTGTTTCAAAGTACGTAAATTCAATTTCTCAACTAAAGTAGTGCTAGCCAAATTAATACAACTCCTCAAATCAATGATCATACTACATACCTTATTGTTGATGTGGCATCTAGTTTGAAAATTTTTCTCACTCTGTTGCTCTGTATCATCCATCTTAAACTATTGTAAGGCAAATTAGGTAATTTTCATATTATGTTTGGCATATGGGTCTTGTTCTTTGGTGCCTCATATTGTTGATTTTCTATAGGTAATGTTTGGTGGATTAGGCCTTATTCTTTGATTTTGAACTCCATTTTTTCTTGGGGCAAAGAATACTATGTTATTGTGGCATTTTCTCCAAACTTAGGATGGACGTCGGGCAATCCAAAAAGTTTTCGACAATGATTTTTCAATTGTCCATATTATAAAATTAGAAGACAGTGTGGATTTCTCAAATGAGTTGATCTTAAAATGGAACAACCAAATTATTGCAAGAGAACCTTGGAGTTAGCACAACGAATAAATGAAATGATAGATTCTGAACATGCCAGGATTGAACATGCAAAATTCCAATCAATTAAGAAGAAGTACAAGGGAGCTCATGGGTTTTATTTATTGCACTGTTGGCTATTCTAAGTTTTTATCAAACCAAGGATAATGTAACTTCCTTAATACTACATTAAGATGTACGTCTAGGACAATATCTATTTGGCTTAATTGTTCTAGTAGAAATTTTATCATTTCAATATAAACTCCCTGACTATGATGTATCAGTGCTTTTGGTTCAATGTTCCAGCAGCAACTTTGTCAATTGTCTGTACTGATTTCATCATTTCAATGTTCAAGTAGAACTAAATCAAATAAATAGATAGTAGAAATCTAATTACGCTAGATATATTTCATACTTCTAGTAGATTTTACCCAAGACCATTCCTTACAAGACTATTCCGTACGTCGTCAGATTTTATACAAAGTTTCTTAATGCTTTCTTACGTGACCAGTTCTTACAATAGACTATTTCATTTACAAGCAATATGGAAAGTAATGATAGATATAATCATGTTTCAATTACACCAGATTATAATTTCATACAAAACAAAATTTATATAATGCCTTCCCAACTCAATGTCAAAAATGCTTTCTCAAGGGTAAAAACAACTCATAATTAAAGAAACCTAAATAATTAAAAACTTAATCATAAAATCTTCTAGTGCTTTGTGCGGGTTAATTGCATAACCAGGGTAATGAACAGTTTTTGTACATTGTTGTGGACAATGTTTTTACATATTTTGATTTTTAGGTTCTTGGGTATGTGTATGTCACTACAAGAAAACTGCTTATTTGTGATCAATTATTTTCTGTAAAAATGATTATTTCTTATTAAAATGAGTCTGTTTTCATCGTAAATAGTCATTACCGTCACAAATACTCGTTTTTCTTGTAGTGTGAAGTCGATGTTATACATATTTTGATGTTTTATGTTTGAACTTAATTTGTTGTTTTTTAGCATAACCACAAAAAAACAATATTATAACCAAGAAGCAGAACACTCTTAGATGATATATAAGAAGCCTTTCAATACACATACTTTCCACATATAATCGAAGAGTAATGATATTCGTACAATGTTTTTTATAACCATGTTTTAAGTTGATGTTATTTCTGTGAAGTGATATTATTTTTATAAGTTATTTTAAGTTATGCAAAAGATTGCGAAAATAGTTGTATATGTATCATTTTCCCTAATAAAATATAACATAGCACAAATAGAACTTATCCACTCATATAACCAAGAACCTTCCAATAAGAATTCCAACTAACAATAGATAACAGTTTTAACAGTATTTTTTGGTCTCATTTATATTCAAAATCTATCTCAACTCATCTCATCTCATCATTACAACTTTTTAAAATTCTCAAACAAAATATAATAAACAATTCAATTCTTTAAAATCTCAAAATAACTTTCTCAAATTTCCACACAAAATATAATAATTAGATAGTAAAGAAATAAGAGGTAATATATATATATAATACAGTGTGTAACCATCCAATATTTAATGGTGTGCAAGTGAACATTCGCAAAAGGAAAATAGTACGTAGCAACTGATTAAATATGTATGGGTTTCTTAGAATGGAAAATGCTAAATATACTTTAGAAAATTTATAAAAAACTTATTGATCTACATGTCAGATTTTGATACGTTGAAAATCATGAAATTTGAAATTCAAAATTTTAATTTCAAAATAAAACTAACAAAATGAGTCTTATAAATAAAAGTGTAAATAAAACTGTAAGTATATATAACACTACTCTTTCTATGTTGCTTATAAAATCCAGATAACATCCAAACCAAAATCATAGAATATTCAATCATTAAAAAAATCATAATAATACTAGGAGATTCTTACTTAGTCCTGCTAGAGTGCCGGCCAGTTTTGACCGCTAGGTGTGCCCACTAGCACAAAGTTGTTTTTTTATTTTTATCTTCTTTTCTTTTTACATTTTTTTAATATATTTAAATATTTTTAAAAAATAAAAAAATATATCAATACACTAAAAATCACTTTCTTAATTATTAAATAAAAAAATTAAAAAAATTAAATATATGAGTGATCAAAATAGAGACAAACTCAAGCCACATACTAACGTTTTCCTTTTCATTTAACCCAATTAAAATACAGAAATTCTATGGGCAATCGGGGTGCGTCCCTACCGCGGCCCTGCATTTGGCGTGGCCCATGCCACATCAACACCTTATTTTAATTATAAAAGAAAAATTCAAACACGAAACTCAGAAGACCACAAAATCACAAAGCGGGAAATCAAAATGCAAAATGCATAGCTTCGTCCATCTTCTCCTCTGGGTTTTAGAGATCAAAGCCAATTTTCTTCTTCCTCCCGAGCTTCTTCTTTGAGTTTTCTCCACCCCTCCCAAGCTTCATCGTCGAGTTTTCATCACCCCTCCCGTGCTTCATCTTCGAGTTTTCTTCACCCCTCCTGAGCTTCATCTTCGAGTCGACCCACGAAACAGACCCAGGGAAACCCCATCCCCATGAACACATAAGCCGTCGTCTTCCCTCCGCTCCGCCCTGTCGTCTCCTCCCCATCGAAACCCCCATCTCGTTGTCTTCGTCTTCTTCCGATCGAAACCCCCATCTCGCTGTCTTCGTCTTCTTCACTAAAGTCACCGCCCGAAGTCCCTTCGTCTTCTCCACGAACACCCACAAAGCCCCTTCACCTTCTCCACGAACCCACGAATACCCATAGCAGTACTGGTTCCAGCCCACAAAGTCCCTTCATCTTCTCTACTCCCCCACAACACCCACGAAATCCCTTCATCTTCTCTACTCCCCCACAACACCCACAAAGCCCCTTCTGAAATCCGCCTTCGTATTCTATTGGTGAAAGGTAACCTAACTATTTCAGGTTGTTTCAATTGCTTTATTATTTGTGCTAACTTTGCATGTGAATGCAATTCTAGTATATGTATGGTTTTGATCTTGATTCTGTTATGTGTTTTGTAGAATTTGGGTAATTTGGACTAAGAGCTGTCATATGCTTCATATATAATGTTAAAATTCTTATGTTGGCTATATAGAATTTTTTATGTTAAAAGATGATCGAGAGCCCCCACTAATGATCAGTTCGGACATGCTGTAATTCATTTATTTCAACCATGATTTTAGAAATGAGTCATAGAACATGTGCACTTTGATTAGTTTGTACAAATTTCCACATTTGCATGTAAATTGCCCCCACATTCGAATGTTTGGATTGATTCTTGATGTGGATGTTGTTGGAACATGAAGTTGAAGTTCATATGATTTGTAATATGTTGCCCAAACACTTTGGTGCATGCAGTCTTACAATGTTCAATGCCTCTCAAATATGTTTTTAATCTCTTCAACATTCCCTTCTAAAAAATTATGTTTCATGTGTTTGTTTAACTTTGTAAATGGCAAATGGCAATAACCTATTTATCTAACCTCTAGGCATATGACAATAACTTGTTTATCAAACCTCTAGGCAAATGGCAATAACCTGTCTTACAAATGCAATATTCATCCATTGTCACTACTTTTCCTTGGCTAAGAGCTACAAGCGTACAACTATAAGTCTACAATAATTGCAACACTAATCTAATAAATACTTCTTTCTCTATTTTTGTGATCAACTTTATTTTTTTAAATATATTCTTAAATGTATTCTTCACCATCTGTTCAAAATTGTTTAATATGTTCAAATTGACATAATTAAATCTATCAATAACATGCATATATCTGTTCAAAGTTGGACCTTGCTAATATTATTCCATCCCTTCCCTTTCCTTTTCAAGCCATTGTTGCAACATTTTCTTGTAACCAGAAGAAATACAGTGTCGTCCTGATAAATCATTCAACAGACAAGGTAATTGCTTTCAAGGAGATGAAAGATAAGCCATTACTGCTTGATAACTTGCAATTAACCAACAACATTAATTTGGTAATTATATTTTCTCAAAAAGTGTTTTAGAAATCCCCATCCATCAACCTTTCCCTAACCAAATTTCAGCATTCTCCACCCAAATTAAACTCTTCCGTGACCTTCACTTGACTTCAAAGCTGTACCTTTTTTTTTTCCTTTTGTTTTATTCCTTTCTTACTGCCCTTAATTAATTGTCTAACCTACTTTCAACATTTTCCTTTCTCCTTTGAAAAGCAGCCAACAAATTACAGATCAGGTTTAACTTTAGCTTCTTTCGATCTATTACATATTAATTATTATGAATTATCATTAAGAAAATGGATAAAAGTATTTATTTATTCATTTATTCGGTGTTATAGAAATCAGTATAGAATGTCATCATCATTAATGTCTTCTACATCATTTGGAAAACGTCCTTTGGGACAAGCATTTTGCTTCTGTAAGGTTAAAACTACATTGAGATACTCAAATACTACAAGAAATCCAAGACGACCCTTCTTAGGGTGTCCAAAATACAACATAGAGGTAACTATATCATTTTTACATCTAACATTTTTAAATTATAGTAATTAATATAATTTGTTGTACATCTAACTCTATTTTTATGGATATAATTACAGAGATTATCATATTGTAAGTTTTTCATGTGGGCAGATAGTAATCAAGAATTTAAGGCCCAACTTAGAGAAGAAAATAATGAATTATTAAGAAATGAGAAAGAGCTCGAGCAGATACTTGATGATGTTAAAAAGATGAGACTGAGCACTGTAAGAGAGCGAATGAAATCGAGAAGAGAGAGATGATGGTATCCAATAGAGAGATGGTGGTATCCAATAGAGAGATGGTGCTCTTGAAGTGCGAAACTGAAATAAGGCATTCACACACAATATTACAGATGTATTGGGCTTTTTCGTTTGTAGTTGCGTGTTGGTTGGTAGTATGTAAGTAATTGGTGCTAACTTTTAACTTGTATTTAGTATGTAAGTTACAACTTGTAACTTCTTAGATTGGTGCTAACTTGGAAAGTTGATTGGAAAGTTGAAACCGAAAATAGTTGCCCTTTTGGAGCCTTTTCAAAATTTAGAAGTTGCTAGGAGATTGGCACAATCTTTACATTTTGATAATTTTGTATCCAATGAGGTTGAGGGGGGGAAATTTTGGATTTTTTGGGATGGCTCATTGTCGGTAATTCTGAATCGTATGGGAGAACAATATATTTCTCTAAGAGTGGGTGATGGTGTTGAGCAGTTTTTATTAAATGTGATTTACGCTAAGTGTACTAGAGCTGATTGGTGCATCTTGTCGGATGATCTTTGTGCTCAATTTGTGGGTTTACAACCATGCATTTATGTTGGGGACTTTAATACAATTCAAAATGATTCAGAGAGACGTGGGGGTAGGCCACGACTACTTGGAGCTATGTAGGATTTTAATAACTGGATCCAACAAGGGTGTTTGATTGAAATGGTTTCAAAGGGAAGTGCCTTCTCTTGGTGTAATGGTCAGCATGGTCTTGCTCGCTCTTGGCAAGGCTGGATCGTGTATTGATTGATGTTTCTTTCCTTTCGGTTTTTCCTAATGCTATTTGTTCTTATTTGTCAAGATCTACTTCGGATCATGCTGCTGTGTCTTGAGTTCAAGCAAGATTTTTTCTCCTATGGTCCAGCCCCTTTTTCTATTCCAACAGATGTGGGTGGAACATCATAATTTTCTGGATTGTGTTCTGCAAGCTTGGGCATCTCGATTGGGTGGTTCAGCCATCCAAAATCTGATTATGAAGCTTAAACAGACTAAAGTAGGGCACCAGGCAGAACACCTAACTGCATGCGGACGGCTGAACCTCCCCGATCACAGACTCGTCAGACGCAAGGCACGCTGCATTTAATGCATGTGTCAGGAGACCCGGCATGCAATGGCGCACCCCACGTACGAAGGATGGCTCGCCCACGACCTGACACCCAACCCTGGCAAAAAGCAGCAGGACAGACCAAGCACAGCTGACACGCCACGATCTCCTGAGCCGCAGACTAACACACTGTGACAGCAGGAAATGAGTGGTAGCAGGTCTGACACCTGACACGTCACGATCTCCCTCAGCAGCGGAACTCGGATCAAGTATAAATAATGGCTATGGGAGGGCTCTCTCTGAATTTTGATTGTTCTTACTATTCTTCAGAGTTGTTCTTATCAATAGAGGATTGTTCACTGACTTTGGCATCGGAGTGACCCCGGACTTCACCGGAGCCCTTTCTTCTTAATTGTAGGTGGCGTGAGCTTGGTTATCATGGAAGTGCTCAGGCTGCAAAACACGACGTCAATAGTGGCGCCGTCTGTGGGATAGATTTTCCATAAAAGCGTGTACTTCGCATGCCGGCAACGATACGGTCCCATGCTACACGAAGGGGAGACGGCTAGGAAGGGACAATGGAAGCGAGACTCGCAAGCATGGAGGAGACAGTGAGGAAACTGACGGAAGACGTTGGGATGCTATGACAGGAGAATGCGGCCCTCAAATGCACCAACGAAGAGCTAGTGGGGGGCTTAGAACCGAGCGGCAATGAACACGAGGATTCACGGCGGGTCCTTGTGGACACCATAGCTGAGGAGGAGAGACACAAGATGCACGTCCAAATCCGAGAGCTTGGGGATAAATGCGAGGAGATGGCTAAGAAGATAGACACACACCATCCACTGTTGACTAGCTACTCGTCAACACCAACCTCCCGTACAGCACGGGGGTCATGGCGATGCCACTTCCCCCCAAGTTCAAGGTCCCCCAAATGGAAATGTACGATGGGTCTAAAGACCCACTGGAGCACCTGGAGATGTTCAAAGCCCACATGACCCTGCATGGTTTCCCAGGGGAAGTCGTCTGTCGAGCCTTCCCACTAACATTGAGAGGCACCGCCTGGACCTAGTTTAGGTTGCTAACATCGGGAATAGTAGATAGCTTCGAAGAGCTCGTCTGCTTCTTCATGATGCAATTCTTGGCAAGTCGGAAAAGGAGACGCCTTACAGCTTACATCCTAACCGTCAAACAACATGATGGTGAGAACCTGAAGTCATACCTCTCGTGGTTCAATTGGGAGCGTATGACCACCGACGACCAAAACGAGAAGATCACGTTGGCGGCCCTCCTAGGAGGAATCTGGCCTCTAAATCCGTTCATGGAGGAGATAGCGCGCAAGACCCTTACAACACTAAGGGATTTCATGGACCGAACAGATGGGTTCATCAATGCTAAAGATACACTCGAGGCCCTGACTACCCCACGACGGTTCGAGATGGAGCGAGTGGGTCGAAAGGCGTCAGGTCAGTGAGGAGGCTGCGACTAGGGAGGGGGAAAAAGGGGAACGCCAGATACAAAGAGCAGGGGAGAAATTTCGGTTTGACCACAAGGGGGAAGCTGCGCTCACACTAACTTGGCCATGGAAGGGAACCGGTGCCCAAGGCCCTGAAGAGAGCAGCCCCGAGATGAGGAAAACCACCCATATTGTGAGTTCCACATGAATAACCGGTACAACACTCGAGACTACTACACCCTAAAGAGGATGAGGGAGGAAGACTAGAGTAATCGGACACGCCAGTCAGAGGATTACGTAGATCGACGCGGAGTAAGGCACACGGGTCCCCAACTGTGTGCAAGTCCAAGAAGGTAGGAAACAAGGGATGAGATGTGGAGGAGTCCCCCGGCGGAGAAGAGGCCACTCGGGGAGATCAGCACAATCACCGGGGGGTATGCCAGAGGTGGGGCTACTCTGTCAGCTCGTAAAGCACATGCTCGGAGGGCAAGATACGAGGAAGTGTTCGCCGCTGAAAAAGTTGCAAACAGGCCATTACAGCTCACCGGAGGCCCCACGATAACCTTTGACAAGAGAGACGAAGGCATCCTCCACCCACATGACGACACATTGGTGGTTAAAATGCAAGTGGCAAACTTCAAAACCTAGAGGATCCTAGTCGACAACGGCAGTTCGGCAAACATCTTGTTCTGAGAAGCCTTTGTGAAGATGAGAATTAGCCCAGACCGACTGCGTCCTACTCCAATACTGCTCAAGGGCTTCACGGGAAACGTTGTTCAACCAATGGGAGCCATCACCCTTTCAGTACTGGCAAGGAAGGCTCCCAAAACTGCGGCCACCATGTCCGACTTCTTGGTTGTCAAAGCTCCATCCTCGTACAATGCCATACCGGGGCGCCCTGTAATACCTAAGTCCTACTATGTAGATCCTTACGTCATTTTATCAATTATTTAAGTTAAATATTTTGAGATAAAGATATTTTTATTACTTCCAATTGTTTTATTTTAAGATGAGTATGTTTTATTTTAAAATATGGTTTATTAAAATAAATCAAGAGTATTATTTTTAAGACTTTAAAATATTTTCCCTTAAGTCCTTTAATTTTATTTATTTAGAAAATGGCTCAATTATTCTCTACCATTGGATTGGTAGGTGAAAACTACCCTTGAGGTGGATGGATCTCCACTATCCAGTTGGTTCCTTGTGTTGGAAGGAGGAAACAAAGACTAAGGGTAGGTTTGGGGGGTGAGATGAGAATTTTGTGTTTTGTTTTGAAGTTTAAAATATTAAGTTTTGGTATTATTATTGTTTTGGGATTTGAAAAATGTGTATTGGGATTTGAAAAAGTTGAATTATTTATTATATTTTATATGGGAATTTGAAAAAGATGTAATGATGAGATGAGATGAGATGAGAAGTTTATGTTTTGGTTTTGGCCCCAAACCTGCTCTAAAATGCAATTTCCATCCTCCAAGCGTACGTAGGAAGCAACCAAGAAAGAAAAAGAAAAGTCGGAGATGTTTGGATTCGAAGATGACTTGAGATGAGTTGAGATGGATTGCGAAAAGTAATGAGATGAGTTGTGAATAGTAGTGAGATTTGTGAGTTAAAGTTGCTGAATAGTAATGAATAGTAGTGAGATGAGTTGAGATGATTTGCGAATCCAAACATCTCCGAAATCTTCTCCTCCCCAAGCTTATGTGATAAGTCTTGACCAAGTCAACTAAATCTTTTATTTTTCCTTCTTTCCTTAGACTTGAGCCCGTAGGCTTCCCAAGGAAGCCATTTACTTCACTTTCCTCCCACCCATCGTCCAAGGCAAGTCAACAAAAGAGAAAAGAAAAAAATAAAAACTATCCTAAGGCATCCCATCCTTGCACCCATTGGTCAAAGCTACACAAAAAGGTAAGAGTTAAAATCAATTCCGTTTCTTCCCCTTTTCATCCGTAGCTTCCTCAATAAGCCAATTAAATTTTTTTTTTCTCCTTTATACTTCGGCTTACAAGAGAAGGAATAATTTCCTTCTTCTCTTTAGCACCCACCAATGTCTAGAGCAAGGAAAGGAAGAAAACTCTTCCAACTCCCACCGTGCGACCAACCCACTACTCTCCCATTCCATTTCTCTTCCATTCTCAAGCTAAGCATCCATTTTTCTTCTCCTCGAGGAAAATAACAAGGTAAGAATACCCTCAATCTTCTCCCTTGTGTATTTCGAAATATTAGCCATGATTTAATCAAGTGGGTTTTCTTTTGATGATTTTTATGTTTCGGTTTTGGGGTTTAAGACAGTGATATCATGTTGCTCTTCATCCACACGGCTATACATCTATTTGGTCTTACACTTGTTTTTGAAAAGAGCTAAGAACTTAAGGTAAAAATCCTAATTTCACTCATTTATTTTTAATATGATTTTGGAAGCCAACTAAGTTGTTTTAGCTTGTGTTGATGTGGTTAATTTCATATGTTGCAAATAAATATGTATGCCCCACTTTTGACCCAAACCGAATGGTATTATAGTTTTTTTGCTATGTATTTTCCTATATTTTGAAAATAATATGTTGTTATTAAACTTGGTTTAATCATAAGTGATGATTAAAGTGATTTTGAATTATATGTTGGTATTATGTGCTTTGTGTTGAGGTTTGGTTGGTAATCTATTTTTAGGATGCTAGAGGTTCGGTTTAGAGGTTTTGCTTGGGTTTTGTAATTTTATATACTGCTTTTAAAAGGTATTAAGTGAGTAAATCATAAGCCTGAGTGTTTAAAGGTTTTAAAGTTTCTTAATGGGTAACTTTACTATACTTTATGCTACTTTAATTTTAATGGGAGGTTTTATCTAAACTTAAATATTTCTTATGTGAATAGGTTATAACTTAGTCAATTTAGATATAAGAGATTATTTTGGGCATGATGTATTACGATATGCAAAGCTGTCCAAGTACACCTAAGCCTATGTCATGCCATGTCTTGATGTAAACATAGCCCATTTATGTTGTCCCTCGTTTAGGTTAAATTCTACCTAACCCAAGAGTCCAAAATATTGATAAGCTAACTTTTTTATAATGAGGGACTATAAGTTGATTAAAAGGCATGTTTTCGAAGCTTGTTAGCCTACCTGAGATGCCTAAATCTATTTTAAAGCCTATTGTCGAGAATTCCAGATTTTATCTTCTAATGTACATAACCCAAAGTGAGCTTGAACCAAAGAAACATTGCTTGAAGCCTATGAATTCATAACTACTTTTCATGTAAGCCTTTAAAATAGTCTTTCCATGGGCAGCTAGCATGTCTTAATATTTAAATTATTTCTCTTGTCAGTCAAGGTGAGGAGTAGTCATTGGGGTTAATACTAAGCATAGGATGTACATCAGATTGTAATATCGTGGCTTTCTCTTTTTAAAGGGAGGGCTAAAGAATATTGTATGAGTATAAACACGCTTATGGTATTTATTGGAATAGAACCTATATTGATGATGGAAGTATCGAGGAGCATAGATGTAAGTAGCTATGACCATGCTTCTTATACCAAGTTCTCTTTATGAAAGAATGTCTCTCTCTCTTATTGTAAATGTTCTTCTAAAGAAAAGAGTAAATGAATATGGTATGTACAAGCCTTTTCTTGACAGCCCCTGTTAAGCACCCTATCGATTATAATTGTTTGTATAGTATAAGGTAAAGCATGCACGTAGGTTCTAAGTCATGAGGTTTCCATACATGCTCTCTCAATAAATTTATTGATTATTCCTATATGTAGCATAGCATGAAAACGTATCTCGTGCATAAAAATGCACGTGCATCGAAGTAAGAAAGAGGATGAAAATGTTTTGATTACAAAGGAAAGAAAATGAATGTCTCATGTCTTATGCTTCAAGTGATGCTTTAAATGAGTTTTAAAATGTCCCTATGAATTAATGTTTTAAATGACATGAAGAAAGTCTTTTAAAATGTCCCTATGAATTGATGCTTTAAAGGACGCGAAGAAAGTGTTTTAAAATGTCACTATGAACTGATGCTAACCCAGGTCCAAAGGAAGACTGCTAACCCCAACACACGGGGCTAATAGTGTGTACTGGCCAAAGAAAGTGAAATATGAAAGTATAGTTATTTCTTAAAATGTTTATGCATGAAAGCATAGTTATTTCTTAGAATGTTTATGCATGAAAGTATGGCTTATCCCTTAAACTATTATGCATGAAAGTATTGTCAAGAATTAGCAAAATGTTTATGTATGCATGTTTTCAAAAGAAAAGAATAGATACCTAGTATGTTCACTGCATCGTGTACTACTTACAGAGTATTCGACTCACTTTTGTTTTAAATGTTTTAAACGTCCAGGTAATGACGAAAAGGTTGGGGAGGAAGGCACTACTGCAGAGAGAAAGGTAGACGCTTAGGACCTTCCCTAACCAAAACAGTTATGTTTATGGATGATGGGTTATGTTTTTATGAGCATATGGACTCTGAGAGTCTTTTATGGATGAATATTCGAATATGATGTCCATTAGGTGTTCCCTTTATTAAATTAGAAATTAGAGTACATGTGTGTTATGTTCATGATGACCGCGTGTTATTAGAAAAAGAAAAGAAAATGAAAATGAAAGAAAATGACAGGCATGTACGTCGTGATCCAGACCTTCCCGGGACGAGGTTGTGACACGCCCCACCCTGAATAGTTTGAGGCCAGTAACATCCATTTACCACCTTAAAATGAAATTCCCCACCGGCTCGGGGGTGGACGAAGTTCGCGACGAGCAGGTCTTGGCTGAGGAATGCTACGACCGAGAACTGAGGCACGAGTCAAATTAGTCAGACAGTCGAAAGGACAAAAGAAGCGCCCAAGCCAGGTTCACCTCCATCCCGAACCGAATGGGATGAAGAAATCCATGATGAATAGCCTCTTCGGCAAGCAGAACCCAACGAGCCCTTGGAGCTGGTTACAGTTGACCAGCAAACACCAGAGCGAAAGGTTCAAATTGGGACTAAGCTGGACCCAGAGATGAGAACAATGCTGATATCCCTCCTAATAGAACATCGGGATGTGTTAGCTCAGAGCCATGATGATATGCTAGGGATTGATACCTCCATCATTGAGCACCAACTTTGCATCGATCCAGCGGCTCGGAGAGTCAAGCAGAAACGGTGGAGCTTCAGCACCGAGAAGTATGGGTCGATAGCCGAGGAGGTGGATCGTCTCTTAATGGCAGGGTTCATCCTGGAGGTCCATTACCTGGAATGGCTATCTAATGTAGTTCTGGTGAAGAAGGTCAGTGGGAAGTGGCAGAAGTGTGTCAACTTCACCGACCTGAATAAAGCTTTCTCGAAAGATAGCATTTCGGCCTCAAGAATGCCAGGGCCACCTACCAACGGCTAGTCAACCGAATGTTCAAACAACAGATTGACCGAAATATGGAGGTGTACATAGACAACCTGCTAGTGAAGAGAAAAGAGCCTGGACAGCATTTTGCAGACTTACGAGAAGCATTTTGCATCCATCGGCAATATTGGATGAAGCTGAACCTGTTGAAGTGCGCGTTCGGAGTGGAGAAGGGTAAGTTTCTAGGGTTCATGGTCTCCGAGAGAGGGATTAAGGCGAACCCAGAAAAGGTGGAAGTAGTGATAGGAATGCCGGCCCCCCGCAACCTTCACAAAGTCTAGATACTGGCTAGGCAGGTAGCAACCCTAAACCACTCCATCCCTCAATCAACCGATAGGTGCCTACCGTCCTTCAAAGTCCTGAGGAAAGCTCAGAAGTGGGATGAGACTTGCAAAAAAGCCTTCGCCAAGTTGAAGAGTTACCTGAGTCGCCCTCCATTGCTTAGTCAAACAAGACTCGGGGAGACCCTGGCGGTGTACCTAGTGATATCACCACATGCCATATCAGCCGTACTTGTTGGGGATGCGGAAGAAGGGCAGCGGCCTATCTACTACATAAGTCAGGCCTTCCGCAGAGTACCCCAGATGGAAATGTTAGTATTCACCCTAGTCATCATGGCCAGGAGATTAAGGCCGTATTTCCAGGCCCACTCAATAAAAGTACTCACCGATCTCCCCCTCAAGAAGGTACTGCAGAAGCTAGACACCTCGAGACAGTTTGCCAAATGGGCAATCGAGCTCAGTGAATTCGACATGGAGTATCAGCCTCAAACTACAATCAAAGGACAAGTGTTGGCAGATTTTGTCACCGAGCTCACCGATTTCTCGGAAGAAGTTCCAAATGCACCCTAGGGAAAGACCTGGCAGGTCTACATCGATGGCTCGTCCTGCCGAGCTGGTGGGGGAGTAGGTGCACATTGTCACCAAGCAAGGAGAGGAGCACAACTATGTAGTCAAGCTAGCCTTCAAGACGACCAACAATGAAGCTGAATATGAAGCGCTCTTAGCCGGAATGATAGTCGCACGATTACTAGAGGCTGAAGAAATAGAAGTGAGGGTGGATTCCCAGGTAGTAGTTAGCCAAGTACTGGCGCAATTCGCCACGAAAAGGGAAAGACTGAAGAAGTATCTCTAGTTGGTAAGCAATGAGTGCGACCACTTCCACTACTTCAGCATCCAACAGGTGCCAAGAGGAGAAAACCAAACAACAGATCATCTAGCAAGGGCTACGTCAGGGCAAGAAGAACTCCCACTTCCGAAACACACCGTAGTCAGGACGGTCAATGCCCCTTCCATCGGGGTGGAAGTGTCTGTCACGACCCCAGCACCTCCCGAGTGGGCAACAGATATCAAAAACTTCCTACAGGAAGGGTAGCTACCCAGTGACCAAGAAGAAGCACGTAAGGTCAGGAATAGGGTGGCCCGGTTCACCATGTTGGAAGGAATCTTGTACAAGAGAGTTTTTTCCGAGCCACTCCTCAGATGCCTCTCACAGGATGAAGCCCAATACGAGCTAGTGGAGATTCACGAAGGGATTTGTGGAAGCCACTTAGGTGGGAGGGCTCTGGCTGTGAGAGTGACCCGGGCTGGATATTACTTACCTCGATCCCTCAAGGATGCATAAGACTTTGCCAAGAAATGCCCAAACTGTTAGGAGCGGGGTAAGGTCTTAAGTCTCTAGACTGGGTACCGACCCCCCTCCCAACAAAGTCAAGTCCTTAAACTTGCAAGAAGATGAGTCCCTTGACTCGCTGCAGGGTAAGGCCCCAAGTCTCCAGACTGGGTACCAACCCCCGTCCAACAAAGCCAAGTCTTTACACTCGCAAGAAGACGAGTCCCTTAACTTACTAAGCCAATTCCTTACACTCGCAAGATGACGAGTCCCTTGACACGTTGCGGGGTAAGGCTCAATTTCTCAGGAACAAGGTCTCGACCCCATGACCAGTAAAGCCAAAAAGAAAAACAAGAGGAAAAGGAAACAAAAGAGCACAACATTTGTAAGAAACAAGTCTTCATTTCATTCATCATCAAACATACATAGTTACAAGGAAAGTTGGGGAGCGCTATGCAAGGTTACAAAGTACCAAAAAGAAAATGGGGAAAGTGAAGGAGGAGACGCCGAGCCCATCACTTGGGTGGAGAAGGTTAAGGAGCGCCCGGGGGGAATGGGGGATACCTTGGCTTCCCAAAGTTCCTAAAGTAAGCTTCCGCCTCGAAATTGGGAGGATGGGAGGATAGAGACTAGGTGCACAAGTCCAACTTGGGATTCTGCAACAAGTGCTTGTGCATCCGATATAGGCCATCTCGATAGCCATGAGACCAGGCCGTGTCTCGGATGGGGTTTGCATTCAAGATCCGAGATCGGATCTCCCCAGAATGTTTGGCAACGACCTCCAGACGAGACTTCAAGCTGGCAATCTCGTTGTTGCGGGACAGGAGGTCAATGTTCTTCTGGATCCTCGATTGTGAAAGCTCACCAATGCGTGCCTTTGCCTGTCAAAATGCCAGAACAACAGCAGTGAACGCTATCCGACAGCTAGAGCCCAATTCCATCGGTATTCCTCCAACAACCTTCAAGCAAACTCCGTCTCCTCCTTAAACTTTCGCAGCTTTTTCTAAGCAAACTCCAATTGCTCCCGAGAGGCCTCCAACTCTGCTTCCCGAGTAACCAAACTCAATTTGGAAGTTTGGCTAGCCTCTTCGGCACACCTATTTGCCAACGTCCACCAAAGGATGTCCTGGTCGGCATCGTGCAATAAATTAAGGGCCTTCTTCTTCTCTTTATGCCTTACTGTGACTACCTCCAAGTACTGGTTTTGTTACTTCACATACACCACCTCACTGATCAGCTCATTCTGCTCGGTCTTGAGGCTCTTTATTCTTCAGGATGCCTGCTTCAACTTAAAATATCCAAAACGTGACAAGGTTTTGAGCTCCCAATTGGACTCCTCCAGCTCTCCCAATTCCCCACCGATCGTTGTGGCCAATCGGTCTGCGGCCTGCAAAAAATATTTATATATTTATATGAGAAGTAAAAGGCTGGAGAAGGCTCGGTGGAAGACGTCAAACGAAGGAAGATACCTGGGCGAATAGGGGTCGCAACATCAGGCCCACACGCTCGATGGCAGCGGCGTGAGCTTCGTCTAGAGTTGAGGCTGGGGCCTGCGTCCCCTCTGCCCTGGAGGAAAATGAGGGGCCAGCGACCGTTAGCTACCAAGAAAAATTTGGAAGGGACCCCCAGGTCTCCCTGCAGGGCCCGAGCACCACGGGAGATAGAGCCTCAGAGTCATCATCGTCATTCAGATCTATGAAAACCAGAGGCTTTTGGGAATCTAGGCCGCAATTGGTCTCGCTCGGCCTGGCAGACAAAGGGGGGAGCGACCCCCATGGCCGGAGAGGCAGGTCTAGCGGCCTTGTTCGAGCTCCAAGTTGCAGCAGGAGGAGCTTTGGGTCTCAGCCCTTCTCCTCCTCCACTGACTCCTTCTTCTTCTTCATCTTCTTCTTCCTCGTCTACTTCCTCATCTTGATAGACAAATTGTGCCCTCACCCCTTCTTGGCTTGGGGCACGGGAGGGGTTGAACTCTGCCTCCCGCGACCCGGGGCCGTCTCGTCTTCGCCAGCTCCTCCATGGCTCGTATCCAGGGAAGAAGTCTGCCCTTCCTGGGGAACCTCGCGGGCCATCTCTTCCCGAAGTGTATCCTCGAAAGAAGTGAAGGATTCAAATGGGTTAGGCGCACGAGGAGGGGAGTACGCCAGAGAAGCACAAAATGTTGCCTGAAGATCGCAGGCATCCAATTCTTTGACGGAAGGAAGCAACAGGTCATCAAAGGTTCGGTGGGAGCTGGCTGAGAGCTCGTCGGAGAGAGGGCCCGACAGTAAGGTCTGAACCTATAGGAAATGGCATCGTGCTCCTCCATGTCTAAGGAACGGGAATCTCCACACGTGCGAACTCCCGGTCACGAGGCATTGGGGTCAGCTTCCCAGTTCCCCGGCACGATTGCCGAAAGGAGAAGGACCCCCAACCTCATCACTTTGCGAGGGAGAATCGTGGCATACCCTTGGTCGCTTCACCTAGCGACTAGAAGAACTCGAAGTGCACTTCCGGTGAGAGGGTCGGGCCTAACGGGGTGGGGGATGCTACCCAAGAAATTCCTCCCAATTACATACGAACAGTTAGGCGTAGATAGGTAGTTTCAGATGTTCTAGTCAGAATGGACCAAATCGGTCTGCGACTCTTCAGGGTGGGCCCGCGCCCAAGCTATCAACAACTCCAACCATGCCTTTTCCCTTTGATTGAGGGTAAGTTTTAGGCTCTTCACATAAGGGGGGAATCCCTAACATGCCTAAAGAGGATACTCCTTGTGGGCAACCTACCCCAAGGGATACTCCCAGTCCGAGCCCGATATGAAGAAAAACATACGGGACCACTCCTTTATGCTCGAGTGACACTGCTCAAGTGAGGCGATCTTTCGGCCTCGAGACCGGGCCTGGAAACTGACGATGCTTCCCAGTCGGTAGTTAAGGCGATATACGTAGAAGAACTCTTGAGCCATCAGGTCTGGGTATTCTTCAGGAGTCTTACTGAGTATCATCCGGAAGATGATGCAACTGGATATTAGAAGCCAGCACGCATTAGGGTGGAGCTGCGACGGGGCCAATCTGAGGTAATTTAGAACCTTTCAAACTGGACGACAGAATGGGAGGCGAAGACCGTTGGCGAACATTAGCTGGTAAAGAGCCACCCTGGTCACCGTGCCGTCAGGATTCACCGCATGCTCAACCCTAGGAATCTCCACAACCACGGTGGGAGGAATCCTGTACTTGGAACAGAATGCCCTAAGGTCATCGGCGGAGACGAAGGAATGGGATCAACTTTGGGTTCCATCGCAGCGGTGGGAAGCGATAGGAAAGCAGTGATGGAGAAAAGAGAAGGAAGGGAAACACGACGGCTGGAGAGAAAGAGAATGAGAAACGATAGAAACACGACAGACGAAAGTAGGAGGAAATGGTGAAGAAGAAGGGGAGTGCCCCTTATATAGTGAAGGCAAGATGGAGAGTGCGTGAGAAACAAAGCGACTTTGGCAGTAGCAACTATGCAAGCGCCACACGGTGCACAGTCTCTGAAGTAATGGCAGGAATGGAAGGCGTCATGTCAAGAGAGTGAGGGGCACAGACCAATGAAGTCCCAGGATACCAAGGGAAGGGCGGCCAACATGTCAAATTGATCGTCGAGAAACAAGACTGCCTCGGGAGAAAGGGAGAGGCTCCCCTTCAACAATAGTTGGCCTTGGGAACTTGAAGCGACGAAAGTTGAAGGAGCAGCAACATTATTAGAAGTATTATGAATTTCCACCACGCACACGTGATAGGAATTCACGGGGTACTATGAGGGAGGGGCCCATCCCAGAAGAGCCCAAGCCCGAAGAAGCCAAGCCATGGAACTCCAGGCCCAAAGACAAAACCCTCCTGTAACCTAAGAGTCCAGGCTGGAGAATCGCATGCCGAGCCTGTGACTGCAAACCTACCCGAGAAGGCCTTTAAGCACCGAGCTTGGATATACCAATGAGATTGTCTCAGGGCTTGATTGTAACGCACGTCCTTATGGTGGGACTTTTTTTTATTTTTTATTTTTTATTTTTACAAAATATTTTCATAAAGGACGACGGGAATTACCATCCTATTCAAAACTTTTCACTTGCATACCTAGGGTGCGAGACTCCACGTTTATAAATTAAAATGTGTTTTGACAATAAAAGAGGTTTACAGCGGAAAACATAAATCTTATAATAAAAAGGCCTCTCGTACATTTAAAACTCGTACCTAGACTTCCGTGCTCTTCCCCATGGGCCGTGTCCGTCCTGATCATGCAGTTCCTGTGGGGGGAGGGACATGCATAAAAACTAAAATGAGTCGAAGACTCGTAAGCATTACTTCTTACAGTTAAAATATAACAATATAGGTTTTCATTCATGCATTCATCATTCGTACATACTATTACGTACAGGCAAACGTGTCATACGTGCGTTCGGTTGAAAATGTCACTCGACGGGGTTTTTCTCTTTTAAACATGGGCTTCCTTTTTGTAAAACATTTCTCCCGTCAGTGCCTTCATTTCTTCAAGAGTTCGTGCATACATGCGTACGTGCGTTCTTTTGAAAACTTCACTGGACGGGGTTTTTCCTTTCAAAAGGCTTTCCTTTCTTTAAAACGTATCTCCCGTCAGTGCCTTCATTTCTTAAAGGTTTGTGCATTCGTGCCTTCGTCCATGCATGCATACATCCATTCATTCGTATCACTTTCATAGGCCAGTACACACTGTTACGCCCCGTGTGTTTGGGGTTAGCGGTCTTCCTTTGGACCCGGATTCCACCCGTGGCCACAGGTTGGGAATCCCTTTCATAGGGGGCAGCACTGGGTGCACTTCCAGTACTACTTACCCGGCATTGCAATCTGCCCATTCATTGGTACCATTTCCCTTCATTCATGTGGTCGTTACGCATCTTCATACATTTCATGCTTTCATGTCTTTCTTTGCTTTTCATTCGTTCGTTCGTGTCAGCTCGAAAGAGCTGGAGCTTTCATTTAGTTCATTCTTTCCTTTAACAGTCCTTTCATGAGAAAACATTTCTTTTCATGGGAAAACATCATTTGGGGCGTAAGCCCGATGGTTTTTTCCTTTTTCAGTTCATTTCAGTCCTATCCTTTCTTTAACAGTTCATTCGTGAAAAACGTCATTTAAGAACATACATGGGCTTAAATGTCAGCTTTCATGGCATCCATAAGCGTCACCTTGAACATCGTCAATCATGGCATCCACGAGCATCACCTTGTGGCGCACATGAGAGCGTCGGTTCATATGATCCATAAAAGCATCCGTTGTCATGCCTTTCATGCATTTTCATCAGTTTGTGGATTTTCTTAGAAAATACATACAATAGATACAGCGTATAGTCATCCATTCACATGCATACAATTAATACTTTGGGTGCGTAAACAGAGGCTGCCAAGGAGGGGCCTTACATACTTATACCTTTGAACACTTAGCATTTTCTTTCTTAAAGCGTCCTTCGTTTCTTTTCGTAAGCATCTTAAAGGAAAAGTGTTTCTTGTATTTTGGAAAACTCTAGAAGAGTATGAATGTAACACTTACCTGGACTCCATGCTACTTGCATGTCATGCAGTCCATTCATGTGCTTTTCAGATGGCAACCTACATGCATACACATACCTTAGCGTCATTTTCTATCTAATGCATAAGCAACTTAAACTAGAAATAGAGCTACATATCACTTCGAACACTCTCCTTCTATCTCATGCACTTACGTGTCATTTACTATGTTAAACCCTTCGGGGACCACTTACGGTCAGCACATCTTCCAACTCAAAGTCTTGCCTTGAGTGCTTATCCACTAAAGTGAGCCCATGATTCACCTTAAGATTAAGACACTAAGGTATTCGTCTTACTCTTCTTATAATCACATTCCGACGCATGATTCCGATCGATGGAATCACGCATCCCAATCCTAGGTAATATGCCCGTCACTACCTTCATGCATCTTAGCCCACACTTAATCCTCATTCCCATCCATACAAGCCACATGGCTCTAAGCCAACTCTGAGGCTTAAGCATCGTGTAACTGTACTAATGACAGATTACCCATTACATATGCTGAATCCGTCCGACATGTGTGTCTCACCATGTTACACATGTACCTAACCCCTTTATCACCTAAGATCAACATATAACATGTTGATCACCTGCTCGTAAGGACAAGGGCCATACTCTGATACAAACATTCTCTTAACCCGGCTAGCATGACTCTTCACGCTACCCGTCTCTTTTGACAGTTTAGCCCAACACTTAACACGACAAGACTCTATTCATAACTACGCCTTATGTCACATCATATAGCTCGAGATTGCTCCAAAACTACACTGTGACCTTGTTGCGTTACCCAACATTCTACTATGCCAACTCCTAACTCATCACTAGTACAGTTCCTCACGTACTTCCGTCACATCATGACATCTTCTTAAGTTCCCGTTACGTCATTCCTACACTCTAACATTTCACCCATCATAAGCATGACTGCCCATAACCACGTCACTTCGTGACTTTGCCCAGTCATGCTTCCGTTGCGTACTCTTACACTTGTTTTGCTACTTCGTCCATCGCAAGCACGATTGTTAATAGTTATGTCACTTCGTGACATTCCTCAGTTATGCTTCCGCTGTGCATCTTATACTTGTTTTGCTACTTCACGCATACTCTTAGCCATAAGTCCATCACGGTGACACTTGCCACCTCAGACTACAGGCTACGCTATAACTACTTCGGGACACTATTCCAAAGTTCTCGACACTGCCCATCACGTTCCATGCCCATCAATTACTTAACCATCCTTATCTCTACGACATGCCACACGGAGTGTCACTGCCACGTGGAGTACACTCCACGTATACTCCCTTCACATACGCCATATCACCACTATGGCATACCCACCATATGGTGTGCATCACTATCTCACATGGAGTACACTCCTCGTATACTCCCTTCATGCACACTACGGCACATCACCATTATGGCATACCCGCCATATGGTGCATCACTATACCACATGGAGTACACTCCACGTGTACTCCATTCACATACGCCACATTTCCACTATGGCGTACCTGCCATATGGAGCATCGCTCCACCACATGGAGTACACTCCACGTGTACTCCCTTCATACATACCACGCCACCTCACCATTATGGCACATCCGCCACATGGTGCATCACTCCACTCTATGGAGTACACTCCTCGTGTACTCCCTTCACATACCATACCCTACACAGAGTACACTCAGCGTGTACTTTTCCCGTTCCAGATGCCACATCACCATTATGGCATATCCGCCACGTGGTGCATCACTCCACCACATGGAGTACACTCCACGTGTACTCTCTTCACATACACCATGCTACATCACCATTATGGCATACCCATCATATGGTGTATCACTCTACCACATGGAGTACACTCCGCGTGTACTCCTTTTACACGCACTACGCCACTGAGTACACTCCACTCGTACTCATCCCGTTCCACAATATGCCAGGAGGGTATATTTTACATATACTCTCTCCTTGTCTCACATTACGCCACACACAAAGTGCACCCAGCGTGTACTATTCTCGTTCCATCTGCCACGTCACCAATACAACACATACCACAACACTACATAGCACACTTCCCAATTATGCCCAACACTTCACAGTACACTACATGGCACAACACATCTCCATCCAACACAGATATGCCCAACACTTCACTACATAGATATGCCCAACACTTCATCACACAGCACCACATCACAATACCACAACTCCACAAATACCAACAGCACAGTCCACAACCTAGTCAACTAATCAATATCTAACATAATTAACGAGAGACAAAAGGTTATACCATCGACAGGATAACCCGTGCGTTGCTCGTTGATCATCACAGCCGATGATGTCGGAAGTGTCGTTCGTGGCGACTAACCCACGTACGTTAACTGTTTAGGCGTTTGGATAGCTAGGTGTGGTCTTGGAAGGGCTCGTGGTGGCCTTGTGATGGTGGCAAGGAGCATAACACGGCGGATCTAGCCATGTACAAAGGCGGTCAACCACGCCCAGTGACTGTCCATCACGTGCAGTGACTACCCACCACTCAAAGTGGTGGTTTGGACCTAGGGTTGGGCTGAGGGGTTGCTGGTGGAGCTCATGGTGGCACTGGGGTGGCGCCACGATGGTTCACGACAGAGGAAGGGGGAATGGCCGTGTAAGAGGGGGGAGAAACCCGTGAGAGAGTGAGGGAGAGTGTGCGTGCATGGGTGGTAGATCAGAGCTAATGGCGGTTGGGATAGTTCGGTGGTGGCCTAAGGAGACTGGAGGTGGTGGTCATCTATCGTGGGTGGCGGTGCACAGTGGTGGAGGGTGTGCAACCCGTGCGTGTGAAGAGAGGAAGCCCGTGCTGTCGAGAAGGGCTTCTGGCCATGGGTCATGTGGAAGAGGAAGGAGAATGGAAGGGGAAGAGCATGGAGGCGCTTGGTGGCCGTGGGTGCCGTGTACGGCGGCGCTAGAAGCAGTGCACGGTGAAGCTGTGCATGGGTCTCTACGTGTGTGCTACGGGGAAGGTGGCTGCAAGGTAGAGGCCAAGCTCGCTGGAGGGTGATGGCCGGTGGGAGGGGAAGCTGCCATGGAGGTGGTGGCGCCATTGGGCGGCGCATGGCGGTGCAGTGAGCACAAGCCCATTCGGGTAGTGCACGACCAGCGGAGTGAGAGAGGGAGCATGAGAGAGAGGGACCGGCATGGGAGGACTCACCGGAGTGAAGTGCAGCTGGTGGTGCCGGCAGTGAGAGTTGCCAACACACGGTGGCGCCGGGCTGAGGCATGGAGCTTCGGGCGTGGAGATGAGGCCGCGTACTACGTACGCTTGAGGGAGAGGGAGGAGAGAGGGAGAGCTGGGGAAAAGTGAGGGAGATAGAGAGGGGGTCTAGGTATTTAACCCAGTCCCGTCGTCTGGGGATCCACATAACGATCTAATGGTGGATCTCAAATATTGATTTGAAAATGCATAAATATTAACTTAATTAAAAACGCTTAGATGAATTAAGGTAGAATATTATTTTAAACTAACTTTAGTTTATAAAATAATATTCTTCATCATTAATAAAATGATGAAGTCTCACCTAACATATTTAAGAGAATAAAACCATTTGATTAATAAAAACTTTCAACATAATTTAAATCTCATAATATCTTAAATAATTGACATCATTTTAATAATAATATTAAAATGATTTCTGACGATTATAATATTTTTGGAGATCTTCAAGAATATTATGATTGTCGTATTTGAAATCAAACTTAGTTCAATAACACTGAAAATATTCCTTATAAATATTTCCAGTATATTTAAAACACTGGGCATGTCCTAAAAGTCACACGATATCTTTCGAAACATGCCATCAATGTTCGACACGCATGGCGAGTCTCGCAGTCGCTAGATAGAAGGGACAGACAATTTACAAAATCTCTGTCCTCGGGATTTGCTTACATCATAAAGACAAAACATACGTCAGAAATAAGAAGTGTACGTAAGAAGGAAGGAGGAGGGTATCACATTGATAGCCTACTGAGCCCTATTGTAGGGCGCTGGGCAGGATGCCCAACTGCACGCGGACGGCTGAACGTGCCCGATCAAGGACTCGTCAGACCCAAGGCACGCCGCATTCAATGCATGTGTTAGGCGACCCGCATGCAACGGCACACCCCAAGTATGAAGAACGACTCGCCCACGATCTGACACCCAACCCTGGCAGAAAGCAGTAGGACAAACCTAGCATGGCTGACATGCCACGATCTCCTGAGCCGCAAACTGACACACTATGACAACAAGAAATGAGTGATAGCAGGTCTGACACCTGACACGCCATGATCTCCCTCTCCAGCGGAACTCGGATCAGGTATAAATAATGGTCATCCTTTCTACGGGAGGGCTTTCTCTGAATTTTGATTGTTCTTACTATTTTTCGAGCTGTTCTTATCACTAGAGGATTGCTCACTAACTTTGACATCAGCGTGACCCCGGACGTCACTGAAGCCTTTTCTTCTTAATTGTAGGTGGCGTGAGCTTGGTTATCGCGGAAGTGCTCGAGCTGCGAAGCATGACATCAACAGTTCTCCTCCTAGATTTGTTTTGTTTACATATTTTATAATTTAATTTTTGACTTTTTCATATATATTTGTAACTTTATTTTTTCAATATAAAATTTTGATGTAATTTAGAATAGTTTTATTCTTAAAAGTTTTTTTGTTCTAAATTTATCATTTTCTAAATTAGTTATTAACATTTTGTTGTTTTAACATATTTGTTTTAACAATTTCTATATTTTCTTTTTTTTTCTTTTTTTCTTTATCCTTTTAATATTCTTGAAGTTTTTTTTATAATATTTTCTACTTTTCTAAATAATATTTACTCTTTTTGAATATTTATATTAATTTTCTTAAAATCATTTATCTATTTTGATAAAGTTTTAGATTCTTATCAGATTTTTAGAGTTTATTTATTTTGAACATGGGTGTTAATGTGACACATAATAGATGACATGTGTAGAGTTTGAATTGATTGCCACTCGACAACCTCGTTGTTATTTACTTGGGATGTAAGTTTGATGAACATGTAGGGTTCAAATCAATAACCTATAATTATTTTCGAGATAAAGCCGAAAATCAAGTTAAGAGATAAAGCTAAGAAGAGAAAGGAAAAGAGACTCGGACTTCTAAAAGAAAAGAGATTCAGACTCCTAAAAAGAAAATGTTTCACAAGGCAAGTTTGACTTAATCATTCCAAGAAAATAGATCTCTATATAAGGAGGAGATCCCCAAAAATATGACAAGCTCTCTCCACAAGGTCTCTCCAGAGAAGCTCCCTACACCCCAGACTCACCTCAACTTCTCTACGCTTAGACTAAATTCCTTCATTGTATTGTGAGATGTGAGGCCATGAGAGATTGTAAAATCACTTACCACAGTGAATTTCGTCCCAAAACAACCCGTAGATATAAGATTTTATGCCGAACCATGTAAATCCCTATGTATCTCTTTATTTATTCTTATTTGCTATTATTTTATGAATGAACGTGAAGAGTACCATATTGACGCCCGAATCACCATTGTGAGCCTGGAATAATTCATTCCTCCATTTCGGCTTGTTATGCAAATTTAAGGCATTAATAGTGGCGCTATTTGTGGGATCGACTAATCTTCTGCGCCGGAATTGGGAGAAGCATATTCTCCGACTCACGAGATCTTCTCTGGAGAATATCATTATGTTCCTCAACCTTGCACCCATTATCTTATTTTCATCAATATGCTTAGAATAGATTATATATATATATATATATATATATATATATATATATGGACCTAGGGTAAGGGGCCATGCGCTGTGAATATGCACCATGTACGGGGTATGTCTGCGACAACACATGCATGTAACATGCATAGCCTCTTGCACCAGAACTGTGAGGATCGCCAAGCATAGTGCCTGCCACCTCTATGTGTGATGCGGCACAATACCGGCCACTAGGCCGAGCGCAAAGAGAGAGTTGACGAGGGCTTCCCCCCTGGAATCTCATAGCCAGGAACTCGGAAGCATGAGAGAAAACCACCCATCTACTCAAGGTTTGTTAAGGCCGACGGTGGGTTGTGATTGGGCCCACTAGCATTGTTTGTCGCTAGTGTGATACCTCCCACCTTGCAACAGGCCCAAAAATGGACGACTCGAAAATGGTCCAACAACCTGTATGCAATATAAGCTGTGAACAGTGCCCCCGCCAGCTACTTGCTAGCTCAGGCCGCCAGTGGCCCCCACCTGGCTTGTCGATGATTTCTATCGCCAGCAAGGTGTTTCTCCACGCAGAGGAGGTCACCACCTCCACATCAGTAAGCCACAAGAGTTCCTCGCCCACAGCCAAGTAAGGCCACCAAACACTCGCCAGGCTTGTGACGGTGTTTTTTGTCGCTGGGGTCGGGCTCATATGCATAGTCTGCAGCCACCACGATGTTCCCTGCGCATAGTGAACTTGAAATTGTTGCACCCACACTGGCCATGCTCGTCTACGCTAATGGAGCTCGATCGCAAATTCATGCAGTACCTCCTGCCTCTTAGTGGACAATGGCTCACTAGCACCTCACTAGCCTCATGGCGACTAGAGTCTCGCTAGTCTCATGGCTGCCAGCATCTCGCTGCCCCCATGGCGAGCAACATCTCACCAGCCTCATGCTGGTGCAGACAACATCTCTTGGTTGTTAGCTACATGGCAGGCAACACCTTTTGACAGGCAATGAAAGTAGTTTCATCACTGCCAAACCAAGCCGTCACTGTGTACCTCGTCCAGTCCAAGCGAAATCTCCATTGTGCCTCACGTGTTTATCCCAGGTATGGTCATCGCAAGGAAGCCACACTCCGCCTTTGAGAAACTACCAAGTTGCTACTTTAGTGCCGCCATGTCTTCCCGAGTAATGACAACAATGGCCACACCTTGCTGAGTTGGCTCGCCACAGTTCACGTCTACTCACAGTAGAAGTTTTGCCCATTAGAACCGCTCCTCAACCAGCCTGTAGAGTGTTCCTAGTTGACAAGAATGGTTTTATACGAGCTCTCGTGACAACCGTGAGTTGATGAAGTCAACGACAATCATCACCTAACTAAAGTCAACAACCTATAATTTAACTTCGAGATAAAGTCGAAAATCAAGTTAAGAGATAAGGCTGATAAGAGATACGGAAAGAGATTCGGACTCCGAAAAGAAAAAAGTTTCACAAGGCAAATTGGACTCAATTATTCCAAGGAAATAGACATCTATATAAGGAGAAGATCCCAACAAATTTGACAAGCTCTCTCCACAATGTCTCTCCAGAGAAGCTCCCTACGCTCAGACTCACCACAACTTCTCTATGCTTTAACTAAATTCTTCTATTATATTGTGAGATATGTGAGGCCATGAGATATTGTAAAATCATATATCATAGTTGATGTTGCCCCCAAACAACCTGTGGATGTAAGCTTTTATGTTGAATCACATAAATCTATATGTCTCTCTTTATTTATTCTTATTTGCTATTATTTTATGGACGAACGCGAAGGGTATTATATCGATGCCCAAATCACCATTATGAGCTGGAAATGATTCATTCCTCCATTCCGAGTTGTTATGCAAATTTAAAGCATTAACGGAATATAATTAGAAAACTTTTATATTTAGAGAGTAAATCTGAAAAAAATGAAACCAAAAAATGATTTGTAAATAAAAAAACTTACAAAATCTTTTATAATTATCTTTTATTGTTTAAACCATGGACTGGCAACATCTTCGAAAAATATTCCCCATTAAGGTACTCTGTTAGAGATGCTATAATCAACTGACAAGTGTGCAACTCTATTTAGGATAAGGAAAATGAAAAGGTTATTATTTTCTTAATACTCATTTATTACTCTGTTTGTATTTAATTTTTTTTTAAATTTTTTTATTTTAATAGTTAAGAAAATAATTATTAGTAAAATTATATATATTTTTAATTTTTTCTTAATGATTAAGGATATTAAAAGAATACTTAAAAGAAAAAAAAATTCAAATACATGTTAGTAAATGGGTAGTAATAGGGTAGTAACCATATCATTACCCTTAGGATAATGCTAGTCTCCCCAATTCCTGCTCGGAGCTACAGTTGTCAGTTTTTTTTTTTTTAAAACTTCGTGATTAAGCAATTATATTTTAATGATGTTGTAAAATTTTTTTCTAAAAAAATATTTAAGTGCTAAGAAAATATATGTAAAAAAAAGAGTGAAAAAAACACACTAAAATAACTAGCAGAAATTAATGATGGCTGTAGTGCCGCCTTAAAAATTAAGAAAAATGATATTCTCATTACTGATTCTTACAACTCGATATTACGGCTGAAATGTTTTATTTTATTTTATTTTATTATTTTTTATATTTAATTAATCATTAAAAAAATATTTTTTAATAATATTATAATTTTTTTTAAATATTTAAAAGTAAAAAAACTACATGTAAAAAAGATAAAAGAAAATAATAATAATTATACCTAACTATAGTTTCAGCGGGAACCAGAAGCGTTAGACGTAATACTGTCCTCAATTTAAGGGGCCCACTTCCCAAGGAGGTTGTGTGTTAGGTTTGAGACAAGTGTGGCAGTGACTACACGGTCTGGTCGTCATCGACCGAATATAATATAACGATCATTTCCCAAACCTCTCGACTTCTTCAATAGTCATCCTGCCAGCGAAGTTTTACCTTCGTTTAGAATTAGAACAAACTGTAAACGGGAACTCCAGAGGTTAGTTTTCCAACAATTTCCTTCCTTTTCTTTGATATATATATATATATATATATATATATATATATATTTCTTTTTATAAATTCGACAGAACAAAGTTGGGCTAGATTCAGCGACTAGCGCAAAGTATACAGTCAACATCTTCATACGAAAGTATTCCAATTTTTTCTGCGCCTAAAATTCGGTTTGATAGATTTTCTGCAATGCGTTCCTCGGTTTCCCTATCTGTCAAGAATAATTATCCTATTTTCTTGAACGTCTCATTTGTCGTAGTGGTATGTTTTTTCTTGCTTATACATTTCCATTCTTCAGAATCTCTTGTTATGAGCAATTTTCATCGCTTCAAAAGCAGCAGTCCGCAAGGCTGCAAGGGCTTGTTTAGGCTAGACGACTACAAAGCCAAGTGTTTGTACCTTAAATCCCATAACCCATGTGTTTCCCAAGGCTATATTGACTATCTTTACCTATTCTATTGCAAAATTGGGAGTTTTCCCCTCCTGGGTTATACTCTTTTTTTTCTCTGGCTTCTAGTTCTTTTTTATCTGTTGGCAAACACAGCTTCAGAATACTTTTGTTCTTCACTTGAAAGCTTATCAGGGCTACTAAAATTGCCCCCTACAATTGCTGGGGCTACTCTGCTTTCTCTTGGCAATGGTGCCCCTGATTTTTTTGCAAGCTTCGTCTCCTTTACGGGCAACGGAACACGAGGCGTTGGCCTTTATACAGTACTAGGGGGTGCTTCCTTTGTAACATGTGTTGTGGTTGGAATCATCAGTATTACAAGCCGGAGAATACATCTTCGACTAAACAAATCTGCCTTTATAAGAGACGTTTGTTTTTTCCTTCTGGTTCTTGTATCCTTGTTGGTGATATTGATTCAGGGGAGAATCGATCTATGGGGTGCAATTGGTTTTTCTTCACTGTATGTTGTTTATGTAATACTTGTTTGCACCTCCCGTTTCCAATGGAAGAATGGTGGAGAAGATGGAGAAAGAGAGCGAAATTTAAGCGATGGGAGTGACTTGAGTATACCCATTCTTACCTACATGGGGAAGGGAGATCTTAATACTTCTGAGGAAGGGTCTGTAGAAGGTGATTCTGAAGAAGTCCAGAGGAGCTTCTTTTGTTTAAGATCATCTGCTTTTTGTGGTACATTTCTTTGCGTCCTTGAGATGCCTCTCTCCTTACCAAGGCGATTGACAATTCCTGTTGTTTGTGAAGAGAAATGGTCAAAGAAATATGCGGTTGCTTCGGTGACATTAGCACCTCTACTCTTGTCTGCTCTTTGCAACCCTCGTCATGAAGACGGCACCTTTTACACAAGACTGGTGGTTCATGGAATTGGGTTGCTGTTTGGCATTGCTTTCGGAGTTCTTGCATACATGACAACTGAGAAGTCAAGCCCACCAAAGCAATGCATATTTCCTTGGCTTGCCGGAGGCTTTGTAATGAGTGTAACTTGGAGCTATATTACTGCACAGGAATTGGTGGGGCTGCTAGTTTCACTTGGTTATATGTTTGGAATAGATCCGTCTATACTAGGTTTCACTGTCCTTGCTTGGGGCAACTCCCTTGGAGATCTTACCACAAATTTAACAATGGCTCTGAATGGTGGACCAGAGGGGACTCAAGTAGCGATATCAGGTTGTTATGCTAGCCCCATCTTCAGCACTCTCTTTGGCTTGGGCTTGTCACTTGTTGCCTCTTCTTGGTCAAATTACCCTTCATGTATTGAGATACCTAAGGATCCATACCTCTTGGAGACACTGGGCTTTTTGGCGGGTGGATTGCTTTGGGCACTTGTGGTTTTGCCAAGGAGAGGCATGAGGCTTGATGGGGTCCTGGGAGGAGGACTTTTAGCTGTATATCTAATTTCACTCTCTCTAAGGTTGAGTCAGACACGTGGGTCTCTCCAGATTCTTCATACAAATGCCTTATAGTCTCAAATGAATGTCTTTTAGAAACTTAACTACATGTAATTAGATTCACTGATGTAGTTTTTTACTAACAAGCTTACTGTAGAGCATTTAGTTTGCTGGGCTGATACCATATGGCTTCTTTTAAGGTACTAATACTGTTTGTATTATTTGCAATGAAAGCCATATATATGCTCTCTCTCCAAAATGGTTGGCATTGTTCTTGAAGCTTGATTCAAAATTTCAAGGAACTAGGCTGGTACGGAAGTTCTTTCAACTTGATGCCATGGTGCTATTTGTTTGGTTTGATTGATCATGCTGTTATACACCGTACATAGAGCCTTCAGTTTCGAAGATCTTACATGAATTGCACAATTGTGTATATTGCTTCAATTATGGCTATGAATGATGAACTTCTATTACAGATCTAATTAAAGACATCATAAAATCCCTGGCCTGCAAAACCCTACCTGAATAACACAAATATGTACATCCCAGAGTGTGTTTCTAGCCTATTCAAGACAGTTCTTTCATACCATCATTATCACACAGTTTTGAATTTTGGGCAGGATGGTTGGATTAATTTACAGTTTTTGAAACGTGTGCAGTTTTGCAGTCATTCAGGGTTGAGTAAAACGTGTGTAATTCTACTTGCTGTTATGATTATGGCAAGTGGGGAGTTGATAACATGGTGTTCATCCAAAACTTTTTCAAGATTAGTCGGCAGGAAATGGCTTTTGGACAAAGTCAGACAGAGAGACATTCATGGAATGGAGAACAAGGCTACAAACAAGGAGTACGACCAGCTGGGGTCCATCACATTGTCGGTATTGATAAAGGGTTCAAAGGTCGGGTTGAAATTCAGGGTTCCGTTAAAAAGCTTGATGGTTAAAGAGCCCAAGCTTCCCAGCATCAGAGTGGTGATAGAATGGACACGGGTAGGGTCCAACTGTTCATTGTCAGCATGTTCATCAATTTTGGCATTCTGCATCATGCTCTTTTGGCGTTTCAGTTTGGCGTCTTTTAAGGCAAGTTTACAAGAATCCGAAGGAAATATCAGCAAATCTAACGCCATGTACACTTGTATTTTTATCCTCCCACCAAACTTTCAATACCAACAACCTGTCAACTTATTTCCATGATAAAAAAAAAAAAAGAAAAAAAAAGAAGGTTGCACTGAGATCAACAACATTTACTTATCAATACCCATAATTGATTTAGATTCCGTTTATAGAAATACTCTGAGTTTATCTTATCTCATCTCAACTCATCATATCTTATCTTATTTCATCATTATAATTTATTCAAATTTTCGTACAAAATATAATAAACAATTTAATTTTTTTAAATTTTAAAATAATAATATTAAAAAATAATATTATAATAATATTTTATTTAACTCATTTAAAATTATCTCATCTCACTATCCAAACGAGCTCTAGTTTGGAGGCAAAGACAAGATGAGTTTTTTCATCACATCTCATTATTACAACTTTTTTAAATTTTCACACAAAATATAATAAACAATTTAATTTTTTCAAATTTTAATTCAATTTTTTTAAATCTCAAAATAATAATAATATTTTAAATTAATATTTTAAACTTCTATCTAAAACAAAAAATTATCATCTCACTTTCCAAATCTACCGGCTAGAAGAGATGGAGGATTTGGAGGCAAAGTGGGATCAATTTTACTGAGGACGAGAACTTCGTTATAGAAATTGGATCAGTGAATTTTGAGATAGCAACAAAAATAGGGGAGAGGAGCCTGGTGGGTAGACTGTGGTCTAATTATAGGGTTGGAAAGGATGTTATCAAATCAACTATGGCTAAGATCTAGAAGGTGGGAAGTTCTTCCCACTTCCAGGAGATCAATACTAATCCGTTTGTTATAATATTTGAAAACCAAGAGGATAAATGAAGAGTGATAGAAGGGAGATCTTGGTTGTTCGATAACTGGTTGTTGGTATTAAGACCTTTCGATGGGTTTATACCCCCCTCCCCCCTTCAAAAGATGAATTTTGTCAGTGAGGTATTTTGGGTTCAGTTGAACAATCTCCCATTAGCATATATGAATTGGAAAATTGGACAACAAATTGGTGGATCAATCGGTGATGTGAAGGATGTTGATGTCCGGGAGGATGGAACTAGTCGGGGGAGTTACCTTAGAGTAAGAATAGAAATAAACTTGAAGAAATTGATAGCAAGGGGAAGAACCATTAATTTGATCAGGGAAAAGCTCCCTAGGATCTGTTTTAAGTGTTGGTTGATAGTACCTAGTGTTAGAGGATGTAGTAATTCGGGAGCTAACACATTCGTGAATAATTGGGGAAAATTCCAGTATATATGGCTTCGAGCAGATAATATGATAGGAAGAAAAAATGTGAAAAGATATGATGATGTTGACAAGGGAAAATTTGGGACTAGTGATTGGGGACCTTAGGGGGTAAATGTAGACAAGGAGAGGGAATCAAATTCCAGATCTATTCTAATACATATTGATGTCACAAGCATAAAGTGTCCCAAAATAGCAAAGTGATTGGTTGTGAAATTCAGGGGTTGCTAAAAGCTGATGATGTAGGTGAGGCACTTGTGGAGAAAATGGGGGATGTCATTAACCAAAGTCAGCAATTATCTAAAAGGGGAGTACAAAAGGTGGGATAGGGAGGGGGAATGGATTCGGCTAGCTAGGTGTTTGAGAAAAGAGCAGAAAGACATGAAGAGGGAAAGGGTAAACTAGATCAAACTAACAAAAATCCTATAACCCAGAGCAAAACGCAAAAGGCCCAAAGATCTACTAAGCATCATGAGAAGAGTCCCAAGTCCCATGGTATGTTGATTGGAATGGAACAGCAAGACTATGTGCTTGTAGACGGGTATGGTGTGTTGAGTAGAGGAAGATGGAAAAGAAGAGCCTGAAATGCAGGTAACTTTGTGAAGTGTTTAATGATTGCTAGCTATAAACGAAATTTATCAAATGAAGAGGTGTCTTGTAACGAAGAAAGTCCTTTGAAAAAAGGAAGACAAAACGAATTAGTTGATGATATTTTGCCCTCTGAGTCAGTGGCAATGGCTGCAAGTTAGCCCCTCCAATCATTATGAAAATCTTGAGTTGGAACTGCCGGAGACTTGGGAACCCTCTGACAGTTCTACTGCCGGGGGGTTGGGAACCCTCGAACAGTTCTAGACCTTCACCTTTTGGTGAATGACTAGAGACCCAATATAGTTTTTCTCACAGAGACAAAACTATTAGCGTGCAAATTTGAAGCCATTAAGAAGAAATTGGGCTATGTATGTAAGAGCATTTCCATCCTCTTCCTTAAACTTTTTCCTAAATTTTAGCTAAAAAGGACCCTTCCTATAATTTTATCCTAAATTTTATTCATCTTCAAAAAACATTCTACATCACATTCCCTATCATTTCTCTATTATATTAAAATAATATTCTTCTACTCTTTCTTTATTTTTTTTTTCTCTCACTTCCATTTCCATTCTTAACCACTGACTCTTTTGTCTTATTCTATTCTTTTCAAATATCACATTTTATAAATACTTATATGATTTTTTTTCTCGGATACAATATTATTTTTCAATTCAACATCGGTATTAAAAATAATAATTTTTTTTAATATATGCATTTTCCAATGCTATGGTGTTTTTTAATATGATTTTGTCTGTATATACTTGAGTAATACTTGATTTGCATTTGTCTAACAATAAATTTTTTTTCATTTACATGTAATGGTAATAATTTTTTCAGTTTCTCTAACGGTAATACCTATCCGCATATTAATGATAAAGTTTTTTGCAAAATAGTACAACGGTAACATTTTGAATTCTTGCCTCCAACGGTGACATGCTTTGTCATTTTTCTAATGGTAACTTTTTTTGTCTTTTCTCAAACGGTAACATTTTTTGTCTTATCTATAACAGTAATTTTTTCCTTTATAAATACGTCTTCTGTTTGCATTCACATTCTCAAATTCCCAAGTCTCATCTCCAACTCCCTTAATCAAATAACTTGTTCTTTCTTTCGCAAATTGCTCACATACTTGTCATCTGATGATGAGTTGGATGTTGTTCTTAATGCTAAGGCTGATGGAGAGTCATCGAGACATCGTGGCAATCGCCAACGTCGTAAGTTTATTCGGCGTGATCATATTCAAGGGCATGAGTGCCTTTTTCACGACTATTTTGTAGAAAATCCAGTTTATCCCTCCAATCTATTTCGAATGAGATTTCAGCTGAGTCATCCCCTATTTCTCCGTATTCTAAATGAGGTAGAGGCTTGTGAGCCTTACTTCGTCCAGAGAAGAGATAATGTCGGAAGACTCAGTTTATCTTCTATGCAAAAGATAACTGCAGCACTTAAAATGCTGGCGTATGGGGTTATTGTGATTTTATGGATGAATACATACGTATTAGAGAAAGCACCGCAATGGAAAGTCTCAAAAAATTCTGTAAGACAATCGTAACTATTTTTTCAGATGAATATTTGTGGTCTCCAAATGCGAATGATATTACTTGATTGCTTGAGGTTGGTGAACAACGGGGATTCCCAGGAATGCTGGGAAGCATTGATTGCATGCATTGGAAGTGAAAAAATTGTCCCTCTGCCTGGAAAGGTATGTACTCCGGTCATATCCGTGAACCAACTATTATTTTAGAAGCAGTTGCTTCATATGATATTTGGATATGGCATGCATTTTTTGGTATGTCCGGTTCATATAATGATATTAATGTGCTAGAGAGATATTTTATTTTGACGGAACTTGCCCAAGGGTGTGCTCCTCCAATCAATTACACAATCAATGGCAACGACTATACTATGGGGTACTACCTTGCCGATGGTATTTATTCCATATGGTCAACGTTTGTGAAGACGATTCCATCACCACAAGGTAATAAGAAGAAAAACTTTGCCGCAACATAAGAATCCGCAAGAAAAGATGTCGAATGTGCCTTCGGGGTACTTCACCAACGATTTGATCTTTCGTGGACCTTCCCGATTTTTCAAAGTCAATGAGCTAACAAATATAATGAAAGTATGTGTTATTCTACATAACATGATCATTGAGGATGAGCGTGATGATAGTCAGGGTCCGAACATGGAGTATGATCAACTTGATGATGATATTCTAGAACTGTCGTGCAATCCAACAAACGAATTTATCAGTTTCATTCAGCGCCATCATGAAATTAGAGACAGCTCGGCACATCATCAACTACAAGCAGACCTAATTGAACATCAATGGCAGATTTATTCCCAACAATAGAAGATAAGGTTTCTGTTGGATTTTCTATCTTTTTAATATTAGTATATTAGTAGCGACCATGTATTCCTGTTTCCACAATTTCCATTCCAAAAAAAAATGTTTTCTTCAATAACATGTTGATTGTTACTGTAATATTTTCATTATCTGTAATATTTTAAAAATTTGTAATGTCCATGTGTAATCAAGCAACATCTATCAATGTTAGAGTCAAATTCAATGACTACATTTTTCTATCTTCTCAATATTTACTTGCTAACGTACAAATTATAAAATACAACAAACGTGCCGAAGTCTTTCAAAAAAACCATCAACATCAGTCTCAACAGTCTAGCAAGTTATACTATTGTGCCAAGCATAAAATTCAAAGATACCGAATATTGAATAAAAAAATAAGTTACAAAAAAGAATGTTCTTATCAATTATCTAATGTATTGCGTCTCACAAATATCTCCCTTTGAAGTTGCTGGAAATATATCCGCTGAACTCCAGGCAACGTACTCACATCGAGCAACATTATGCACTCCTCTCTCTCCCACCGGGCGATTTCCAGTTTCTCCGCCTCCAACCTCAGTCGCTCGTCCTCTTGTCTACTTTTATTTCCCTCCCTTTCTCGATCATATGCCATCTTCTCGATCTTGAGTCGAAAAAATTCTTTCTCCTGAGCACGTGACTCCTCTAGGAGAGTATACTTACGTTTGCTCAGCTCCACAAGCTCATCTGATGCCCTAGCTTGGGCCTTACATTTTCCTTTCTTAGCTTTTCTTCTCATTGGCCTATCCAATTTGATGACATCATTCTTCACTAGATTCTCAGCCTCTGTACCACCAACTGAATCCATAGGTGAATTAGGTGCAACTATTGAGGTACCGGAATATGTCGGGGACATCGTCGACCTTCGCTTCATCCCATCCTTTGTGCAATGCTGATTCCATTTCGACTGGTCTTTCAATAGCTGCCAACAATGCTCGAACTAAAATGACGTTTTCTCAAGCGATTGATACATGACCTTAGCTTTGTCAAACTTCCAATGAAAGAATAAAATCAAATAATTAACCACCCATTAAAGATAAAGGAAATATAACGCATAAATATCATAATTAAGTGCTGAAAATAATAAAAAGGTGGATTCTTATATCTTGTCTTGCTCAGTTATGACACTTTGATTCAACCCTTCAACTTGTGTGAGTTTAGCACAAAATTTGTTCATCGCCTTTTGAATGGCAGACCACCGATGTATTAAGGACCCAACACTCCGCTCATTTGTACTTTGTTTATACTCATTGAAGTATTGACTAACTTTTTCTCAAAGTTGGGCATGCTTTTGGTCCGTTCCCTAGATTGCATCAACACTAGTATTCAGTCATGCGGAGACAAGTAACTTGTCTTCTTCGAGGGTGAAGTTTGCACCCTTGGCTAATTTTGTTTGAGAGGGAAGCTCTACTTGGGTTGGGGGTGAGAGTCATCCAAAGTCACGGGAGTTTGTTCACTTTGACCACAAAAAATGTGGTCAATTTCACGCTCCTGAGTCAGGAGGTTGGTGAAGAATATATTTCCATACTCTTGTGAATCCATCTCTAAAAAGTTGTAAACATAGAAATGTGGTTCACATGTTAGACAATTATGAACAATAATCTGCAAGTGATTTTGGTAGTCGGCTCAGGAATCCTATGGTAACATATGACCACACTTGGCACCCTCCCTAGCATGGCTGCAAGAACCGGTTGCCACTATTTATTGGTCATCTGGGTTACCATGTCATGGAAGTGTGTGCCAAAGTGTCACTTCACCATTTTCAGATTTTCTTATCATCACAGCCGAAGGGTTAAGACAACTCAAATCCAAACAAGTAAAAAATTTGTAAAATAGAAAATAAGAGCATTTCCATCCGCTTCCCTAAACAGTTGT
>NC_049903.1:23747416-23911228 GCF_001411555.2 Juglans regia
TTCATCTTATGATTAAGACACTAAGACCTTCATCTTACTCTTCCTATTGACCACATTCTGACGCATGATTCCGACCGACGGAGTCGCGCATCCCAATCTTAGACAATACACCCATCACTACCTTCATGCATTTGAGCTCACACTAAATCCTTATTCCCATCCATACATGCCACACAGCTCTAAACCAACTCTGAGGCTTAAGCACAGTGTGCCTATGCTTAGGACAGATTACCCATTACATATGGTGAATCCGTCCAGCACATGTGTCTCACCAGATTACATATGTACCTTATCCCTTCATCACCTAAGACAACACATAACACATTGATCACATGTTCATAGGGACAACGCCATACTTCAATACCAACCTTCTCTTAACCCGACTGGCATGACTCTTCATGTTATCCGTCCCTTTTGACAGTTCATCCCAACACTTTACACGACAAGACTCCATTTACAATTATGTCTTACGTCACTTCATATAGCTTGAGACTACTCCCAATCTACATCGTGACCTTGTCACATCACCTGACATCCTGCTAAGTCATTTCTACACTAACTCCTAACTCATCACGAGTACGGTCCCTCACATACTCCTGTCACATCATGCCATCTCGTTACGTTCTTGCTACACCATTCCTACACTAACTTCTCACCCATCATAAGCACGACTGCCAGTAACCATGTCACTTCGTGACATTCTCCAGTCATGCTTCCGTTGCGCACTCTTACACTTGTTCTGTCACTTCACACATACTCCCAGCCATAAGTCAATGACGGTGACACTTGTCACCTCAGACTACAAGCCACATCACAGCTACTTCGAGACACTGTTCCACAGTTCCCGACACTACTCACCACACTCTACGCCCATCAACCACGAAACCATACATATATTTGCGACAAGCCACATGGTGTATCGCTGCGCCTCATGGAGTATGCTCCACGTGTACTCCCTCCATACACGTTACGACCCATCACCACTACGGCGGGTAATATGGTGTATCACTCCACCACATGGAGTACACTCCATGTGTACTCCCTTCACACACGCTACGCCTCACAGAGAACACTTCACGTGTACTCTTCCCATTCTACCTTACTCTAAGAGGGTATATTTTACATATATTCTCCTTATCTCACACTACGCCACAAGAGTACAATTTACGTGTACTCTCTTCCCAATCCACACGACACCACATCATCATTATAGCACATACTTCACAGCAAAATCCACAACACTATACATCATACAACACAGATACGCCTAACACTTCACTACAAGGCACATCACAATTTCCACACTACACAGCGAACTCCACAATACTAACAGCGCAGTCTATAACCTAACCAACCAACTAACATAAATAACGAGGGATAGAAGGTTATACCATCGTCGGGATTGACCCATGCGTTATTCGCTAACCGTCACTGTTGATGACATCGGAAAGGTCGTACATGGTGGTTAGCCACGCACAGTGGCTGTCCACCACGTAAATTGGCGATTTGGGCTTAAGGCTAGGCTAGGGGAGGCCAAGGGAGGCTGAGGGTGGTCCTCATGGTGGCTGGGGTGGCGGAGCATGGCAGATTTGTCCATGTACAGTGCTCTCTAGAGGGTGAGGGTTCGTGTGAAGCTAGGGGCGGCTGAGAACTACGGCTAACCAAGAAAGGGCTTAAGAGGTGCCGTGGAGGGACATGGTGGCAATGGAGTGGCGGCACGGTGGCTGGAGGCGGTGGATCTAGCCATGAGGTGGAGGAACACCCATGAGAGAGTGAGAGAGCGTGCGGGAGGAGGGAGGCTTGGCTAGGCATGGGGGTGGCTAGGGGAGGTCGCCAGTGAGGGAGGAGGCCTCTGATGGTGGTGCGGTGGCCATGGTAGGTGGAGCTTGACCGTGGGTATGGTCAACCCATGCATTGAGGCTGCTTGCGTGCGGTCTAGGGAGGAGCTAAGGCGGCTGGGTCAAGAGGAGGAGGAAGGGGGTGGTCAGGGGAAGCTCATGGTGGTGCTCAGTGGCCGCGTACAGCGGTGGAAAGGGCTGCGCACGATGAAACTGTGCGTGAGTTGCTACGGGCGTGCGACAGGGAAGATGGTTGCAAGGTGAAGGCTGGATTCAGTGGTGGGGCCTCATTGACATGAGAGGAGGCCTTTGGTGGTGGAGGTGAGACCAGGTGGCGCACAGCGGTGGCGTCGGGCTGGGCAGGGGAAGAATCGGGTGAGAGGGAGAAGGGCGTGCGGCGTACGCTGGGGGAGAGGGAGGAGAGAGAGAGAGAGAGGGAAAGGAAAAGGAAAAGTGAGGGAGACAGAGAGAGGGTTTGAGTATTTAATCCAAGCCCTTCATCTTGGGATCCTCAAAACGATCTAACGGTGGAGAATTAAAACACTAATTTAAAATGCGTAAACATTAACTTAATTAAAAGTACTGGGAGAAATTAAGGTAGAATATTATTTAAACTAAAATTTAGTTTATAAAATAATATTTCTTCATCATTAATAAAATGATGAAATCTTATTTAATATTTTTAAAAGAATAAAACCATTTAATTAATTAGAGTTTTCAACATAATTCAAATCCCATAATATTTTAAATAACTGAAATCATTTTAATAATTGATATTAAAATGATTTTTGACAATTATAATATTTTTGGAGCTCTTCAAAAATATTATAATTGTCTTATTTAAAATCAAATTTTGTTCAATAACACTGGAAATACCCCATATAAATATTTCCAGTGCATTTAAAATATTGGGTGTACTTTAGAAATTACATAATATCTTTAAAAACACGCCATCGATATTTGGCACGCATAACGAGACTCACAATCGCTAGAGAGAAGGACAGAGTGTTACATAATTTCCGTCCTCGAAACTTGCTTATGTCAGAAGGGAGGAGCGGGGTGTTATAATATCGACTTTTGCTATATTTTGTAGGAAATGAGTCATGTAAATAAAATAAATAGGTCAAACCTTAAGATCCATCATCATGCTGGCTCGAGATCTAGGCGTGATGGGGAACATACTAGTCCTAAAGGAGAAGAAAACTATGTAAGTGTTGGCACACAAAGCAAAGCGAAACAATAGTATTAATTACATAGTTATCTCATATCTATTGGTTAATATTATTTTTCTTGTGTAGGATAAGATGATCGTGCTCCACAACAAATTTGCTTCTTTAGAATCATTAGCGAGCAACGTTGAGATGTTTTTCCAAGTTTTGGGGCCCTGTTCTGGATACCTAAGGGGTTTGGGGCAGTGTGTAAAACCTCCTGCCTCTTCTCCGAGATCAACAAGCAGTGTGTGATTAAGCAGTCTTGCTTCATCTAACTACATTCTTTTCAGAATACTACATTCTTTTCCCACTTTATCACACTGCTTGTTTTTTGAACGAAGTTCACATTCATTCAACAACAACCAAAATACGTAGTTCAAGTTACGTCTTGTTCACAGACAACTTGTTGTTCAAACAACTTTTTTATTAGTTCCAACACAAACCTGAGTTTGGATTCTAGGTCCGATAGAATTATGTTTCTTGTTCAAACTACATTCTTTTCCATTCGAACACAAACCAAAATACAAAAATGTACTTAAAATGCCAGTGTATTAGAATACTTCGACTACTTATTGACATTAATGTTCTTTTTTTATAATCCGCAAATTTTATACATGATGTCTACTTCTGGATCGAAGCATGCCAGATCACCAGAGGGAACATCATTGACTGTAGTGAACCAGCCTTCCAGGCCGACACTTATCAAGAGGCCGTTAAGCTCAGTGACTTCAACAACATCATCTGGGAGGGCAGAACCCTGGAGTCTAGATTCACTGATAGGGGATGAGGTCCCATCTGTGACCAGTCAGGGGTTGCCTATCCTAACCTGGTGTACGAGTTTTATCAAGGAGTTAGTGAGATGGATGCCACATATGAGGCATTCACCTTCACTGTACGGGGGTTGAGTATTAGAATCTCAACTGACAAAATAGCTGAGATTCTTCACATCCCTCTTGAGCTTAATGCATATCCTGTATTGGAAGTGGTTCAGCAAAATGATGGAACCGAGGAGCTCATAGGGAAACTTGTCCTAGAGGACGAGCTTTCTGACAAGGAGGTACTCGGTTGATGGTTGAGGATATAGCTCCTCCTTATCATGCCGACAAGGCCATTAGGCAGGTTGACTGCAATGCATTCTTTTGAAGGTTGGCATCGATCCTCTCATATAATATTGACCTGATGAAGCATACGACGAATTTCAACATCAATCAAGCTAAATTCATATTGCGATTAGTGAAAGGCTATCCGATTGATCTGCCCTTATATTACATATCCCAGATCATAGATGAGTCTAAGTACTTGTCCGAGAGTAGTATGTCATTTGTGCTAACGATCTCTAGACTACTTCTGTCTGCAGGAGTGGAGGTCACTTCCTCTGAGCATCGGCGATCACAATTTGGCCTGATAAATATAATCACCTTGGGCAAAAATGTGGGCCACCTCCGTACTAGGCAGCAATCAGACCTTGCTAAGGCCACGAGTGTTCCACCCTTAGGGAGACGTATTACCACCACTACAGCAACTACACGTACAGATGAGATCGTTGATATTGTGCACACCGAGCTCCGTGCGGCATTTACTAATATTGTGTGCACAAAGGTACGTGCTGCCATTGTTGATATTCTGCCCATAGAGATTTGTGCGGCAATTCCTAAGCTGCATACGAGCCTTGTCACTGATATTGAGAGGAGGATGACACCTCTCATTGATCAACATATAAACAAGGTGGATGCTCATTTGAAAGAGATCGAGCTGATTGTTAGGACTCTGAGCATTGACTAAATTAATTACTATACATTAGCTTTTGTTTTGTGACATGTTATATATTTAAATATAGTTTTTATCTAGTTAATGGTTTTACACAATGGGCATCATATTAAAATTTTTACACATGATCTATTTTTATATTTAATGAAACTAAAACACTGTAAGTTCGAATGGAAACTGAGTTTGAACAACATTGTATACGTTCAAACGAGAAAATTTCAATTCCAACATCATCCAAAACTTTGCGTCCAAACTATATACAATTATCCCACCAAAATGTCAATTCGAACTACAATTATACGAGAAATTTATGTTAGTTCGAATGGTGTACATCAGTTCGAACAGTAAATCTATTTGAGGACAATATATTTTCATCCCAAATTCTTCCGTTCGAACGTCATATCTCTTATTCGAATAATTATCAGACTGTTGGGACTTTCTGGTATGAATGAAGAATTTCATCCATAAAAATCACCTTTTGGGAGGAAATTAATTTCATCCCAAAAGATCAGATTTGTTGTAGTGAATTGGGTAGTTATTACATCTAACAACACTTGTAGAGATTACATACAAACTAAGCTTAACATTCAAGTTTGCACCATTAATCCTATGTTGTCTAAAAAGGAGCTATTACATACCAAAAATTAGGCAACGATTTAGACAATTAGCTAGATACAAAGACATATAGCTATTACATACAAACTGAGCTTAACATCTAAGTTTCCACCATTAATGTTATGTTGTCTAAAAATGAGTTGATGTGGTGCACTCAGTCCCCAGGTAGTTCTCTATCTAAGAACTGTGGTGCCTGGGATGTGAGCCAATTGGCTATATCCTTTACTATACCATGAAACTTGTGTGAACACACATATGTAATAAAAGTCATAGCAGAATAAGTAAAAGGGATTAGTTGGAGACTAATTTAATAGTACCAGAGAAGTGTACAAACACATTCATTTAATAAAAATATCCATATGTCACTATTCCTTCATCCAAGTTATGGTACTATATTGTGCAACTTGTGTGTCTGTATGTCAAACACACTTGTGTAATAAAAATCACAGCGGAATAAGTAAAGGGGATTAGTTTGAGACTAATTTAATAGTATTAAAGAAGTGTACAAACACACATTCGTTTAATAAAAGTATCCATATGTCATTGTTCCTTCATCCCATATGTAATTAAAAACCATCGTTAGATTATCACCCACATCAAAATATGAAGAACCATAAATTGTTTGACATCTAATTACAATAAATATCTTACCAATTTACAAAGGTATAAACTAAACAGAGACAGACTCCCGTGGCTAATCCTCAGGCTAGGTAGGTCTTTTCTCCTCAGGGTAGCTCTCCTGGGCTAAATCTACATCAAAGTCTACGATTCCAATAAGCAAAACCGTAGTGAGACTATCATAGTGTGATTTTAATCAAATCTTAGTAAGTTAAAACCTATAACAATACTAATAATGAAAGAGAATGATGATAAATATGCATGCATAAGTTCGTATAAATAAGACTAAGGACACACATATTTTAGGAATGGCGAGGAATCACCTTCTGAGTTAAATACATGTAATCGTAAGCATGGCAAGGAATCACCTTTTGAATAAAACACATATATTAATAAGCATGGTGAAGAATCGCATAGGAGCAAAACACATATCCAAGAATTATCACAAGAATACCAAGTACAAGGAATCTCTCTACACGGTTAATACATAAAATACATTGACCAAAACACAACAGGGAATCACTACACCTGTTCGGAATGGGAAATCCCTCTATCCAGTCAACACATGAAATATATTCATCAAATTACATCGAAAACGCTCCATCTGATCAACATGGGAACTCTCTCTACCCAAATTATCATGTAAAACCAAACAGTAATGCCCCACCCCGATAATCACGGAGAATCCTTGTACCTGTATGAAATTTCTGGTAATTTGTTGCCCAGAATGGTATGGAGAATCCTCAACCAGATCCCATAAGTACATAGCACATTGAAAGCACATCACTTCTAAATCACATTGTCTTGAAATCACATAATCAAAGTAATCAATAAATATAGTGGGAAATATGCACTTTCATGAGAGAAAGAGATGAGAAGTAAAATATGCAAAACCCAACATACTCATACATTTACCCCACATTTCTAGTATTATTGTGGGAATGAACCTACCTGAACAACAACTAAATGATAATGGTTATTATGGAATCGTCAGCCTCTTGGTGGATGAAAACTCTGAACTCTAGGCCTTCACAAAGTCTTCAAATAGCATAAGAGAAAAATACTTTACATCTCAAAAATTGAGATCTTTTGTCCAATATCTTTTATACAGCAAAGCTGTCTTTCTTGAATAAGAGACCTTTATCATTATCGTCCATATGCCCTCTAAATTTGAAGAATGGTAGAGATCGAGTGACTAATGGGACAAGGCGCACTGTCTCTACAACTTGCTTGTCCCAAGGCAAACTGCAGAGACAGCGCGCCTTGGGACCAAGCCCATAGTCCTTCTCCTTATGAGAGTCTTCCACATGGCGTTAGGCCTTACTTCTAATGTCAAACGATATATCCTACAGGTTTGTGTTCCTTTTCCACAGGCATTGTCCTGTTGTGATGTCTCTGATGGAGCATGGGCCATGGGTATGATACCTGCTACCCTTTGAGCTCCTTCGAGTTATCTCGGGGTGTTCCCTCCTTCGCACCAGACTTGATCGTTGCTCGCCTGCTAAACTTACTTCTACCCTAGCTACAAGTTGCCCACCTGGTTGGATCTTTATCGCCATTATTTCGCCCATGTGAAGGGATTCCTTCCTTTGATTTGACATGGTCCTCACATCCTTGCATTAGTAGTCCTTTTTGCCAACACGGACTGTTTTTCGATTGGCAGTGGGGGCACACTCAATCTTTTGTCCATCTCTAAATCCCCGTCTCCTGTCACTGGATCAAGGGTGTCATCCCCCTTATATTTTACTTCGGTTGCTTTTGCGGCATCTGCCTCTACTGCTCTCTCATGTACTAGATTTTTTTATATTTGATCCAAATGAGACCACTCCTTTGTCCTCTTCTTGGAACTCACATTCTTGAACCAAATGTCTTGCTTTGCATGATCTCACAATGCCATCGTCATGGTCTAATATTTCGTTGATCAAAGCCCTTACCCTCCAATGCACTTCCTCTTCTCGTCACTATTCTTCCCACTGCCTTTTTGTTTCATTTCTCTCCTCCATGATTTGCTTGATCACCTATGGTGATAGAGTTGCCTTTCTCGCAGTCTTCTTCTCTCTCATCATAGTGACACTTCTTAAAACTTTTAGGGCAGAAGTGACTATGGTGTATGGGTTCAGAGTTATTTATAGCCACCTTCCTACCTCTTAAATGGCATCAATGCCCTTATCAAGTGTGTGATAGCTCAATTACTATGGCTCGTAAAAATAGGAAAATTGTCCTTTTGTGACCCTTTCACTTTCCCACGTGAGCTCCTCGTTTCCTGAGCTTCCCCATTGTACTTTCACTAAATGTACAATTTTGGACTATAGCTTCTTTTCCTTTTTATCCACGATTCATGCCAACATTTCATCATAAGTAAGATTCGTTGTAATTGAATCTCACTTGAGCTAGTTATTCAGGGTTCTTGGTTCCCAAGACTCTTTCTCAAGGAGGATATGTGGAATACATCATGTATCTCTTGGTATTCTGCTGGTAATGCACCTTCTCCATCACTTGATAAGGCCCAACATATCTCGAGCTCAATTTTCCTTTCTTTCTGAACATTTTCATGCCTTTCATGGGTGATTATTTAATATACACCTGATCGCCTTCCTTGAAGGTTAAGTAAGTCCCTTCTCATTGTATCATCGTAACTTTTTTGCCGGCTTTGTTCTGTATAATCTTGACTTGGTTCTTCATTTCTTGGATTCTTTATGGCCGAATGAGCTTACCTTCTCCAACTTCATCACAGCATAAAGGCGACCTACATTTCCTCCTGTATAGAGTTTTGTAAGGGGCCATTTGGATAGACACCTGGTAACTATTGTTATAGGTGAACTTAATGAGTAGGATATGGTTCTTCCAAGTGCCTTTGAAGTCTAGTACACAAGCTCTTAGCATATCTTCTAGTGTTTGGATTGTACTCTCCAATTGACCATCCATCTCCGGGGGGTGATACGTGATACTAAACCTTAGCTTGGTACCATTTGCCGCTTGTAAGCTCTTCCAAAATGGGAAGTAAATCTTGGATTTTGGTCCAACACTATGGTCTTAGGCACGACATGTAGCCTGACTATTTTTTTAATCTACAATCTATTCAGCTTCCTTAAGGAATTTGTGTTAGTTATTGGAAGAAATGAGCACTTTTGGTCAAATTGTCCACAATCACCCATATTATATTCCTTTCGCTTAGAGTCCTTGGCAACTTGACTATGAAGTCTATGGCGATGTCATCCTATTTCCACTATGGGATAGGTAAGAGCTGCAAATTCCTGATACGTCTTTGATGTTCTGTCTTTACTTGTCTGCACATGGAACATATTTCAACAAAGTGGGCAATGACCTGCTTCATTCCTTCCCACCAAAAATATCTCTTCAAATCCTAGTACATCTTAGTACTATCCGGGTGTACTAAATAAGGCAATGAATAGGAGTGTAAGAAAAAATTGAAAAACCGACCAAACTGAACTGAATGGTTTGATCCAATTCACAACTGGTTCGGTCAGTTTCGGTTCCTCAAAACAAAAACCGATTGAAAATCAATTCAGCCATTGTTTTCATGTTTTTAACACTGATTTAGACTGAACAAAACTAATATATATATATTTTCATTTTTATATTATATATATTATACAAATTATAAAATCAATATAATATGAAATATCAATCTTAATATTTATGCTTCCTTAATATTAACTTACTCTTAAACATGAATATTAATATTAAGTTAATAATATGTCATTATTTATCTTTATTTATCAAGTTACATACTTACATATATAATATCTTATAAGAGCATCTATATTGGTTTATCCATATGTATATGTAAAGTCATATTTGCATAATATGACCCTAAAATCCTTTACATTGACTTATGCATATCTAAATATTTAGCTAGCTATGAACAGTACTTATTTAAATTTGGATAACTACTATTCACTCCACAAAACATATTTTAATCATTATTTCTCTCTCACACACAATTCTTTCCTTTTCTTCCTCTTTCAACAACACAACAAACCTTCACATGTACATTCATTTTATTATAATATATTATATATTTTTTTCATTTTATTATATTTTTAATATAATATATAAAAAAACTATATTTTTTATTATTGCATTTGTATTATTAATGTCAAATATATGTAATGGATTCTAATTGAAAAAATTGATTTTTGCAAAAAATTAATAATAATAAAATAATATTTTATTATTATTTTGTCTCAAATATGCATAAATTAATGTGAAAATTTTGCTTTAATGACAAAGTGATTGTGTAAAAGAGGTGATTTTGCACATGCATATGCATAGACCAATACTAATGCTCTAAGCATAAGAGTACACTTTTGGTATGTGTGTGTGTGTGTGTGTGTGTGTAAGAAAATTACATTTTTATATGTACATTTTTACACAATTTTTTTATAATTTTTTCATTTGGGTTAGAAAAATCAACAAGCCCAACAAAAAAAATCCAAAAATAAATCACACCTATAAAACTGAATCGAATTGGACCAAAACCAAAAAAATTAGGAGTTTCAATTTCCTGGATGAATTGGTCTATCAATTTTCAAAATTTTAAAACTGAGTTAGACCCGTTTGGTTATAAAATATGTCCAAAATTGGACCAACCAAACTAATTACACCTCTAATGATGAATGAGCCTCTATAAGTACTCTTTATTTAATCTTTGAATTCGTCGGGATCACCCTTCAGTTCTTATATGGTAGGGTGTCATCCCTACGAAGACTAAAATGCATAGGTTCCTTTGCCTTTATGACCATTCGTCGAATTCATAGTAATTTTTTATTTTCTCTTTCCTGCTCCTTTAATCCATCTTAGCCCATCACCCTTATCTCCTGCATTGATTCAAGGACTTTTTCCTATTATTGAACTTTCCAACAAGAGCTTCCTCATTCCATTGAGAAGAGAATCCAACTTCTGACATAGATCATTGGCGACCAAATCGGTTTTCCCTGGATGGTACTTAATCTTGCAGCGATAGTTGCTTATGATCTCCAGCATCTTCTTTGCGTCATATTGAGTTTCTTCTTGGTGAAGAAGTGTCTCAAACTTTGCGGCCCATGTACATCTCACAAGCCTCGCCGTAAAGATAATGTCACCATATCTTGCTAAGACCACTGTCGCTAATTCCAAAGCATGGGTATGGTAGTTTTTCTCATGATCCTTTGATTGTCGTGAGGCAAAGGCCACTTCACTTCCTTCTTGCATCAGAACACACCCAAGTCCACATTATGGTTCCATTGGCGTTAGTGCCTGGTGCGCTCTAGTGACCAATTACTTAGGCTCTATTCACAACCGGTTGACTGTACTTTGTCAAACCATAGAATTTCACACTAATTTAGACACTCCAGTAAAAATAAAGGAGTTTTACTAGAATATTACTTCATCCTAGCACTTAGAGTCATGATAAACGTAAACAGACTTGACATAATTTGAAAGGTTGTTGCCAAGATACACAAATTGTACTCGAGATAAAACGTGACATGAAACAAAAGGATAGAAGCCCTAAAGTAACATAACATGACATAAACGTGAGGCAAAATACATGACATGCAATGAGGCAGAAAAAAGTTCATAACATGTAACAGACAACATTTTGTAATATGACATAACATGTAAAAAACAACATTTTGTAACAAGACATAACATGTAAAAAACAACATTTTGTAACATGGCATAACATGTAACGTACAATATTTTGTAACATGGCATAATATATAACATACAACATTTCATAACATGACATACATGTAACATATAGCATTACATAACATAATATACATGTAACAGATAGAAAAACATAACAGAATAAATTGTATAACAGATAATCATGAAGTGACATGGCATAGTATGGCATATATGATAACATGCATACATAGACTGTAGTTCCATTACCCGTCACATGTAGCAATAATCTGATAGTAAGTTAAGAGCTAATTTACAGTGATTATCGTGATTTACAAGGTAAAATACAAAATACTAGAAACTATAAGTAGGAGTTCTAAATGTTAGAAATTTTATCACTAACAAATAGAAACATGAAGAAATGCTTACTTAGAGTAAAATGATCATTTTACCCTCTCTATAAGTGAAAAAATTACCATTTTACTCCTAACTTAAGGATTTTACAAATGTAAATTTTTTCCTAAATTGAAATATAAAGTTAGAAAAATTTAAAACCAAACACTATGAGAAACACCATAGGGCGGAAACTATCATCGGTAATTTCTCTTTGATTTTTGTTGCAATTTTATCCAACTCCAAAACTCATGATCAAATTGAAATATTGCAACAAAGATCCTCGTATCCTAAGTTTAAAAACATGCTTAAAACATCTAACAAAACTATACTTCACATAATCACAAAACTCTTTAGTGAAAAGATCAAAACTTTTTAACTAAAATACAACTCTTGAATCTTAATATTTGACTTATTCCAAAGCATTTCCAAAAACTCCAAAAATTAAAAAAAAAAAATTCTAACATGTTCATAACACATTCCTAAGAACTAACATACTTTGAATCAACACATAAAAGTCATCAAAAATTACAAAACATCACTTGAAGCACTTGGCTCCATACTTGCCAAAAACAGAATTTTTTTCCCAACTAATTTGAACAAACACTTGGTCTAAGACATTCTATGGTGAGATCTTCAAACCAAAACATCACATAGTTTAAAAATGTATCCTAAAGTAGATCCAAGTATTAAACTTAAAATCACATGACTAAAATAACTCAAAGCATGGATCTAACTAAAGACATCAAACTTTTGACCCACTCGTATGATCTCTAGTATAAAAATTCACATATTTGAAACTAGTGTCAAAAATCTTCAAACTAACATCCAAACATATAGATAAAAGGAAGGACCATTAAATAAAAATATCAAAGCCTTTGGGGTAAGAATTAAACCACAAAAGACTCAGACTTTCTTAAAACAGAAACTGGTTTTTTTCCTCTTCCAGGTTCTAAGTTTCTAGATTTGAGAAAATGTTTCATCAAAAACTTTAATCATGCAACGAATCTCCAAAAAAAATTCATATATACCTGTTAACACCACTCCATAAAACTTTCAAACCAAGACTTGTCCATTAGCTGGGTCAAAAACTCCAAAACACAACACACTATCTAGATTGTCACCCAGATTGACATTTACATGGTTAAAACAACTTTTGACCCATCAAATGACTATGAAATCAACTAAACAAAATACCAACAGAAACTAAACTTAAATATGAACAACTTTCATGAAGGAATCATTGTGAGAAACATACAAGATTTCTGAAAATGGCGCACAAAAATCTACCCGAGAGAGGTCCTAAGGGTTTCTTTGCAAGAATGTGAGTGGAAGTTAGTGAAGTGAATGTGGAAATGGCCTACACGCCTCTTACACATTATGAAGAGTGAAGGTATGGCCTTGTATGACACCTTTAGGTAGGGTGGCTATGTCACAAAAAGACAAGAATAGTGAGTGGTTTTAGCCAAAGAAATATCTAAGAGAAGGGTGGTGGTGAGGTGGCCTTTAGCTTCACATCAAGCTTGACTTTGGAGCATACTTTGGGCAGAGAGTGGTTTGCCATGGCAGAGGAAAAACTTACTCAATAAGCTTTGCCAAGTGGCCAAAATTCATGGGCCTTAAACTAATAGGCCCCATTTAGAATTTAGAGAGGGTTTGGTTGGGATTTGAAATGTTATCAAGCTCATATCCAATTTTTCTTGGTTCAATCAAATTTCTGAGGTTTAAAATGGTGGATAATGATTTTATAACATAAATTTGAGGAATTAATAATATGTAAAAGTGATTTAATCAAGTGATTAAACACAATGCTAGAAATCGGATCAATTAGGGTTTTGGCTTAGGTTAGGTGGCTTGATCTCACACATTGATTTTCTTCATAATCCATCTCATGGTTCCTCTTGGTGACAAGTGTCTAATACTATTCACCAAGTGATTAAGATCTTGCCAACTATCCAAATAAAACTTCTCTAACCTAATTTGGACATTCCACACTGTGATTCTGAAAACACTACGCTTGGTGCTACTATTGAGATTACTATTCACTCTGTGAAACTGTAGAATAAATCTTGCACTGTAAAATCCTAAATATACATACTAAACTAATCATGAAATTCATTTATTGAAATTCACTCCAAAGTCCCTCAAAATAATCAAAACACGTTTTCGAACAAGCATTTCGTCTGAAAATTGAAAATGTGATTATTGTGCTATAAAATCCTAAATAACCAACTGAATCTAATGGCGCAAACCATATCACATTCTGACATTCTAACTATCTCAAATAAATAAAATCACGCTTATGGCACCATAGTGAGTGGCAACACTGACTATGCGGACAGATAAAACCTACTTGATTGGTTAATTCATGAAAACTTAGGGAGTTTTCACGAAGTTCCTAAGACCTAAAGAAATTCTACCATTGAATTTCTAGCGGACTGTTACATCCTGCCTTCCTAAAAAAAGATTTCATCCTCAAAACTGACGTAAGTACTAACAATAAAAAAAATACTAAGGAGAAGATGATGCTCACCCAAACCTACTGTCCATCACTGGACACATCATCACTGGTCGATGTAGGTGGTGGTGCGTCTTATGGCATGCTGGGGTAAGTAGTATAATACGATGTCGTCTGGATCATACGCCATGTTATGCGCTGGGCCGAGGTGTTACTCGACCTATTCATCGTCATCACTATCTAACACTTGACCTTCTACCAGCAAATGTCCACGGTGAGTTGACGACATAAATGAGCTTGATGTTATGGGCTCAGCATTGGCGACCACAGTGTGCTCCTTTGTGGCTTCGCTAGACTCAGCTTGGTCCTATTCCATCCGAGCCTTAAACTGTCCCGGTCTAACCACGTAGTCGGGTGTAAATGTGGGTAATGCTTTTCGTGAGGTAACACTCTCCTCTCGTATCCCATGCCGTTACTATCGATATCTAATATGTGTGTGATGGTGCTCTTGGCACTCCATCTTCTGCCAATAACTCCCAATTCAACTCGACAAGTCGCCTCCTACGACGTTCCAATACAATGAGGATCTACACTTCCTACCATACAAGACTTCGTATGGTGCCATTTGAACGGAGGTTTGGAGACTATTGTTGTAAGAAAATTCTACCAGAGGTAGTTGCTTCTCCCAATTCCCTTCATGTTCCAATACACAAGCTCTTAGCATATCTTCCAAAGTTTGAATCGCTTGTCCATCTGTTTGTGGATGGTATGCATTACTGAACTTCAAACTAGTGCCCATCAAATTATGCAAACTTTGCCAAAATCGTGACGTAAAACGAGGGTCTCTATCTGACACAATCGTCTTAGGCACTCCATACAATCTGACAATCTTTGCTATATAAATTCTTGTCAATCTCTCCAGAGAATCTGTATTCTTGATGGGTATGAAGTGAGCACTTTTCATCAGACGATCAACTATCACCCAAATAGTATTATTTCCAGCTGAGGTCATTCGAAAACCCACTACAAAATCCATCGAGATATGCTCCCACTTCCATTCCGGGATTAGCAGTGACTGCAATTCACCTGCAAGCTTTTAGTGTTCTGCTTTAATTAATCTGTAAACAGAACACTTGTTCACGAATTCTACTACGTCTTTCTTCATTCCTTCCCACCAGAAATGTTGCTTTAGATCCTAGTACATCTTCGTACTACTGGGATGAGTAGCTTAAGGTGCGTTATGAGCTCCATTCAACACATTTTCCTTTTTAACTCTTGATCTACTGGGATGACGCTTCGATTCTTATAGTACAGAGTCCCATCTTCTCTGATACTGAAGTCCTTTGACCCTTTCGACTACTTGATTTTCTTAATGACTTCCACAAGCTTACTGTCTTTCTTCTGATGATCTTTCAGTTCTTCCCAATCCAATGGAATGAACTCTTGAACTGCAGTTAGAATGACTTCTTGACTACGGTTCCTGATCAACAATTTCCTCATACTACATAAAAGGGAACTTACTTTTGACGATGGAACAGTCGTATGTTCTGATCTGCTCTTGCGACTCATAGCATCAGCAACCATGTTGGCCTTTCCGAGGTGGTAATTGATGTCGCACTGATAGTCACTAATCAATTCCAACCATATTTTCTGCCTCATATTAAGGTTCTTCTACTCAAATAGATACTTGAGCCTTTTATGATCTATGAAGACTTCACACTTTTCGCCATACAAGTAGTGTCTCCAAATTTTCAGAGCAAAAACCACTGCAACTAACTCTAAATCATGAGTAGGATAATTCTGCTCATGATCCTTCAGTTGATATGAAGCATAAGCAACTACTTGCCCTTCTTGCATCAGCACACATTCGAGTCCTACTTTAGATGTGATGGGAACCAAAGTGGGTCTAGTCTTAAAGATCTTTTGCAAGTTCTATATGGGTCAATCACAAGATCAAGAGCCAAGAGGATCAATGAGGTGATACAATCCACTTGGGATGACTCGAGCAAGAGCCCAACTTGTTTACTTCATTTAAAGGACATATTTTATTTGTTTAGAATAATTATATTTATTATGAGAAAGACTTAAGGGGGCAAGTTGGGAAAGTTATTATTTCTTTTGAACTAGGATTTTTGGGAAGGCCTTGTATTTTGGCCAAGGGCTTATTTGGAAAGTTACTTTTTAGGAACTAGGGTTTCAAGAGATTATTGTAGCGCCGTACTGTAGATACGGCACTGTTCATCTAGGGGCACTTTTGGAAGATGGGGGTTTATTTTGGTTAGGATTTCATTAGGTTTTGTTTTAAATACTCTATGTAGCCTCATTCTAATCAGCTTATGAAGTTTATGAAATTTGATGAATTTATTCATTGTGAGTTGAGTTTTACTCCTCTTGTTCTTAATTGAACTTTTAAACTTATCAAAGGTAAATCACAACCTTTGTGGCGTTCCTCCTTTGTAATCTGGGTTCTTGAAACGGGTCTAGATTTTAATATAATGTAGGTTCTTGAAACGAGTTCTCATCGGGTCTAGGTTCTCCATCCAATGACTTGATTTTGGCTTTCTTGGGCAGTTTTCAAATTGACTATGGGTTTAAGGGATTCCATTCCCGCGGGTTCATATCATTTGGTATCAGAGCAAGGTTTCCAATTAGGTCTGATTCTATCTTTTAATTATAGCATCCTTTAATTTAATTCTAGGGCTTCACTGTTCTAGGGTTGCCAAAAAAAAAAATCGAAACAAAAAGTAGGCTGCCGAAATTCTTAGGATTTTGGGTATGGCTGAAATTTGCATTACCTAGGGTTTCAAAATTCTAGGGTTTCCTGCATCTCTAAGTTTATCCGTTGCTTGGAGTGTCATTCCATTGATTCTCTTCTACTTTATTGTCGTGCTTGAATTCAATTGCTTGATTTTCACAATTGAATATTGCTATTTATGATTGAATTAGCGAAAAAAAAAGGAAAGAAAAGAAAGGAAAAGAAAAGAAAGGAAAGGAAAAGAAAAGAAAAGAAAATTCGAAAAAAAAAAAAAAAAAGAAGAAGAAAAGAGAAGGTGGCATATTCAAAGTTACTAGATAGTTACAACAAAGAGAAAGAAAGTATTTATTGATTGAGCTTTTATAATCATAGGAGCTGATTACATGTTTCTAGTTGGTATCTTGATTTATAATTACTCTTTCCCTCGTATAAATTCATTGAGTCTCGTGTCATTTTATTCATTCATTGTTTCTTTGATCTATATTACTGGTTGGAATAATACAAGGTTGTATTGTCTTGATTTAGTTCAACTAGTTCTTAAAGAACTTGAGCGGGAAAACTATTGAGGTAAAAGGCAAGAGGGTGTGAGACTATTATCGGGAAAAAAGCCATTAAGAGTGAAACACGAGTGGAGTGCCATTATTCGAGTGTAAACACGTAAGGGAGTGTGTGAGGTTTTCCACTAACATTGTTTTTGTGCAGCATATTCTGATGTCTCATAGAAGTGACTTATCACCAAAGGGTGTGGCAGATAACTCATCCTTTGTGTTGCAAGCCATGCAACAACAGTTTGAGCGGTTAAACTTGGTGTTGGGTGAAGTGAGGGATAATATGGATAATCAAGAAGCAGTGATTAGAAATCTGCAAGGTGAGAGAGATAGGAGGCGATGTGAGCCTAGAATTGAGAATGGGTATAAGAATGGAGAGTTTGGTGAGGATGAGGAAGGCTTAATATCTGATGTTGGATTGGGTGGACATAAAAGAGTTAGGCATGGAAGAGGCCTTAGGGCAAACCCAGGGGGTCGAGATAGAGTAGATAAGAACCTTGGGAGCATCAGAATGAAAATACCATCATTCCAAGGTAGAACTGACACTAAAGTTTATTTAGAGTGGGAGAAAAGAATAGAGTTGGTGTTTGATTGTCATAATTACTCTGACAAGAAGAAGGTGAAGTTGGTTGTAATTGAGTTCACTGATTATGCGATTATTTGGTGGGATCAATTAGTGACCAATAGAAGGAGGAATCTTGAGAGGCTTGTAGAAACATGGAGAGAGTTGAAAGCTGTCATGAGGCGGAGATTTGTACCTAGCCACTACTATAGAGACCTCTACCAAAAACTACAAAATCTTACACAGGGGTCTAGGAGTGTAGATGATTACCATAAGGAGATGGAGGTGGCTATGATTCGGGCTAATGTAGTGGAGGATCGGGAGGCCACGATGACAAGATTTTTGAGTCGGTTGAATAGAGAGATAGCCAATGTAGTTGGGTTGCAACATTATAAGGAGGTAGAGGATATGGTGCACATGGCTATGAAGGTGGAGAGGCGGCTAAAAGGAAAGGGTACATCAAGGTATACTTCGGTTTCTAGTACTCCTTGGAAACCAAAGTGGGACAAAAATGATCAAGTTGTTACAATGGGGAAGACCGGACCACCTAAGAGAAAAGATTTGGGTGATGCTGAAACCTCAAGAAAAAAAGAGAATGAGTTGAAAAACAATTGTGAGACCGAGAGTTCAAAACAAGAGGAGAAGAGTGAAAGAAAAAGAGAGAGTGAAAAGAGCAAAGAGAAGGAGAGGAAAAAAGAGAATGAGGCCAAAATATCAAAAGAAAGATAAAATGAAAAAGAAAATAGAGAGGTAGTTGAGAGTCAAGAAAAAAGAGTTGAGCCACAAGAGGAAAAAGAAAGAGAGATTGCAGAGAGAAATAGAAAGACAAAAGTGAGTTTTTATGCTAAGGCAAGCTTTTATAATAACTAATTTAACGACTCTTTGCCTAGTGTTGTTTCTTTGTTGCAGGGATATGAGGACGTGATTCCTAGCAGTGTGTTTAGTAGATTGCCACCTATTAGGGAGATAGAGCACTGCATTGATTTTGTGTCAGGTGCGACATTCCCTACCCGACCTTTCTTTGAAGAACATGAGTCCTTGACACACTTAAAGGGACAAGGTAAGTTGTTGACTAGAATGCGTGCTAAGCGAGAGGATTGCATTGAGAGTTTTCCTCATGTATTTAAGTACACACAAGGTATAGAAAATTTTGTGGTTGATGATTCAGCAAGAAGGTATGTCCTTGTCTTCATTTTAGATGCAAAATTGTTAAGACTTGAATATGATAAGGAATTGCATGCTAATGATGATGACTTTGCTAGTGTGTATGGAATATGTGAGAAAGCATTATTTGGTAAGTTCTATAAACTAGATTGGTACTTGTTTAGAAAGAATAGATTTTGTGTGCCTACTAGTTTTATGCGTAAGTTGCTTGTGTGTGATGGACATGGTGATTTGTTGGGTAACCTTGGTGTAAGGAAAACTTTTGTTATGTTGCACAAATGTTTTTTGGAATATCATTTGCCATTCAATGACGTGTTGTATGGACGTTTGTGGAAGTATCATTTTTCATTCATTAATGTGTTGCATGAACGTTTGTGGGAGTATCATTTGCCTTTCATTGAAGTGTTACATGAACGTTTGTGGAAGTATCATTTGTCATTCATGAACATGTTGCATGAACGTTTGTGGGACTATTGCTTGCCATTCATTGACGTATCGCATGAACGTTTGTGGAAGCATCATTTGTCATTTATTAACGTATTGCATGAACATTTGTGGAAGTATTACTTGCCATTCATTGAGTTTGGATATAATTGGAGTCGTAATTTTGGTGTGAGGAAAGATTTAGATTTGTTTCATTTACCTTTGTGGGAATATCATTTGCCATTCATTGAATCGTTACATGGATGTTTCCGGGAGTATCATTTGCCCTTATTTGAGTGTGCATATAAAATCATCTATACTACTATTTCTTATTCTCCGTTTGAAATTGTTTATGGTTTTAATCCACTTACTTCTTTAATTTTGATGCTTTTGCTTGTTAATGATAGGCGTAGCTTGAATCAACATTTTCAAATTCTTGAGAAAATTAATGAAAATGCATATAAAATGGATCTTCCATGTATGTATCATGTTTCAGTTATTTTCAATGTTACTAACACTTTTCCCTTTGATCCAGATGAAGATTCGAGGTCGAATCCTTTTGAGGAGATGGGGAATGATGGGAACCAAAGTGGGTCTAGTCTTAAAGATCTTTGCAAGTTCCATATGGGTCAATCACAAGATCAAGAGCCAAGAGGATCAATGAGGCGATACAATCCACTTGGGACAACTCGAGCAAGAGCCCAACTTGTTTACTTCATTTAAAGGACATATTTTATTTGTTTAGAATAATTATATTTATTATGAGAAAGACTTAAGGGGGCAAGTTGGGAAAGTTATTATTTTTTTTGAATTAGGGTTTTTGGGAAGGCCTTTTATTTTGGCCAATGGCTTATTTGGAAAGTTACTTTTTAGGAACTAGGGTTTCAAGAGGTTACTGTAGCCAAATTACTGTAGCGCCGTACTGTAGACGGGGCACTGTTCATCCAGGGGCACTTTTGGAAGATGGGGGTTTATTTTGGCTAGGGTTTCATTAGGTTTTGCTTTAAATACTCTATGTAGCCTCATTCTAATCAGCTTATGAAATTTATGAAATTTGATGAATTTATTCATTGTGAGTTGAGTTTTACTCCTCTTGTTCTTAATTGAACTTTTGAACTTATCAAAGGTAAATCACAACCTTTGTGGCGTTCCTCCTTTGTAATCTGGGTTCTTGAGACGGGTTCTTCAACAGGTCTAGATTTTAATATAATTTAGGTTCTTGAAACGAGTTCTCATTGGGTCTAGGTTCTCCATCCAATGACTTGATTTTGGCTTTCTTGGGCAGTATTCAAATTGACTGTGGGTTCAAGGGATTCCATTCCCGCGGGTTCATATCAAGATGCATCGCTATACACCACGAAAGGCTTAAGAGGCTATGGCGGTGTAAGTACTGGTGTGGTCGCAAGTCTTTTCTTCAACTCGAGAAAACTTGCTTTGCACTTATCACTCCAAACAAACTTCACATTCTTCTTACTCAAGGCGGTGAGTGGTCCAGACAAATTGGAGAATCCTTCCACAAACCTCCTATAATAACCAGCCAGTCCTAAGAAACTTTGGGTCTCATGCACACTGGTCAATTTCTGCTAGTTCATTACTACTTAAATCGTGCTCGGGTCTTCTACTACTCCTCCACTATAGATCACGTGACCTAAAAACTTCACTTTGTCAAGCCAAAACTCTCACTTACTGAGTTTGGCGTACAACTTTTGGTCCTTAAGTATAGTCAGAGCCATACTTAGATGATTTATGTGTTCCTCCTCGCTCTTCGAGCATATTCGGATGTCATCAATGAATATAACACCAAAACTATCCAAATAGGATCTGAATATCATGTTCATCATATCCATGAACGCGGCTGGAGCATTGGTTAACCCAAAAGGCATCACCAAAAACTTGTAGTGGTCATACCTTGCTTTGAAGGCAATTTTCGACACATCATGTTCCTTAACCTTCAGTTGATGATATACGGATCGTAGGTCGATCTTCGAAAACACTGCTGCTCCTTGCAGTTGATCCAGCAAATCGTCGATCCTGGGTAAAGGATACTTGTTCTTGATTGCCACTTTGTTCAGCTCTCTATAGTCTATGCTTATCCTTATAGACCCATATTTCTTCTTCCCGAATAGCACAGCTGCTCCCCACGGCAAAGAACTAGGGCGGATAAACCCTTCTCTAATAGTTCCTCCAACTACACCTTGAGCTCCTTCAATTTGGCAAGGCCCATATGATACGACGCCTTGTGAGTCGAAGCTATCGCAGGTTCCAACTCTATCTCGAACTTTGTTTCTCTATCCGATGCTAAACCAGGTAACTCATCGATGAAAAATTTAGGAAAGTCTTCAACTATGGGTACCCCATGGATTTCTTCACTCCCGACTGTCTTCTCCACAGTCATCAATAGAAAAGTGGAGGCTCCATCCTCGATGCGTTTCCTGGCTTGTAAAGCCGAAGTCACTAGCAGTAATTCTACATATAATCGTGAAGTGCATAAACGCCGCGTAATCACTTTGAAAAAGAGTGGGGTCTACTATTAAAAAATTAATTTTTTTCATGTGAGTCTCATATTTTATTCACTTTTTTCAAAACGATTACGCGGCAGTTACAAAATTCATAGTTGCAAATATCTTTTCTCGGTCACTAAAGGGGTGGCCTAAACTGACGCTCCTGCATAACTCATCTTGTCTTCATTTGAGGGTTCAAACACAACTTTTCGTTTCCAACAGTCTATCTTAGCTTGGTGTTTGAATAGTCAGTCCATCTCCAAGATTAGGTTGAACTCCATTTGACTGAATACCAGCAAGTCAGCCTTCAATGTCCTTTCTTCCAGTTCTACAGTACAATCCTTAACTAAACAAGTACAAGCTACCATATTCCCATAAAGAATTAACACTACAACCCATTGAGGTAATAGCTCACTTTGCAAATTACAAATCCATGCAAACGCTACAGACACAAAGGATTGCAACGCGCCCAAATCGAATAACGCACAAGCCATGAACCTTAATAGGTTGAAGTTTCCTAATAATAATATAATGCGATACTATTAATAATATTATTTTTAACATTCATGCTATCAACTAAAGCACAGAAACTATAAGAAAAATACCAGTGATGACACCAGCTTCCTTAGCCTCTGATGCGTCAGCATCGATATCTCCTAGAGTTACAGCATATATGCGGGCTGGGATGTGGGGCCTTGGCTTGTTATCATAAGCTCCACTACCTTGTGCGGCGTTGGGACAATCTCTGATCAAATGTCCAGGCCTCCCATATCGGTAACAGACTCCATATCCGTGGCGGCATTCTCTAGGATAACACTTTCCACACTTTGGGCATGACGGATAAAAAGACAGCGTATGCCCTCCCATCACTATTCCCTTACCTTTAGCCGGGCTGGGAAAATACCTCTTCTTTTCGGCACTACTGCTTGCAGCAAACGACATGGTCCTCTTGCGCTCAGAATTTATCTAGATCACCAGACCTCTCTACTCAGATTCTGCTATCGCGGCCACATGTACCAACTCTTGGTAAGTCTATATTCTGAGGCAAGCTATTTGACTACGGATGCTAGGCTGAAGTCCTATTTGAAACTTCTACACCTGCATCCTCTGGGTAGAGATCAGGTGTGGTGCAAACCTTCCTAGTGCCATAAACTTGGCATCATACTGTTCCACGGTCGAACTGTCTTAAGTCAAAGACGTGAACTCCAACTCCTTCAACTATTTGACAGAATCTGGGAAGCATCTATTGTCAAACTCTTCCTTAAATCTTTCCCATGTCAGTACAGCGAGACTTCCTAGTTCCCCAACTATAAGCTACCTTCGGGTATCCCACCATATTCCTTCTTCTCCATGAAAAAGATACCTAGCATACAATACCTTCTGGTGTTCAGTGCATCCACATATCTTGTATGTCCTTTCGAGATCAATAATCTACTTCTCACTCTCAGCGGTCCTTCATTACCAAAAAAATTTGAGTAATGGCAGATGAGGAACTTCTCATACGAACAACCCCTAACTTTGGGTCTGGTTACTTACACTAACTGTTGTTGCTGATGTTTAAGCACGTCAATCAGTAGATGTACAACTTTGACTAATCATCCATCCATCGGGGAATTTTGATTCTCCTGATTGATATTTACTTCAAGGTTCCAAGGTATCCTACTACGAGCATGTGTCACTTCCTGAATCACACGAGTACACGTATTACAACCATGTACTATTTCTTATACTTCAAGAAATTCAAGCCAAATGAAGACTAAACTTTCAAGCCTAATATTTGTGCATTTCCTAAGGACATGTGGATTTATAACCCAGAGACGTATTGATCTGATACCACCCTGTGACGCCCCCAAATTCTGCTTGGGATCGGACAGACATCTAAAGTGTTGAGACATACAACACAATGTTACTTGCCCTAGTTCATGATAGATAAAGATGTAATATTCCTAACATACATTTAATAGTATGTAATATTCACAGCGGATAATTTGTTTTCTTTGAGCAACACTGTGCACCAAACTAATAATATCTCAATTACTTAAAACATGATCCATACATACGGAAATGATAAACATCCATGATTACAGTACAGGTCTCAGAAGATTGTAATCTCAAAAACATGGGAGACAGAGCTCCATAATTACATCATCAAAATAATAACTACCGGGCTAGTTCGTTGAGTAACTTGCGTAACTCGGCCAACGATACCATAACACTATCCAAAAATCTAACTACGGAAACCACAAGCTCAGCATCACGTCGATGCCATCCAGTCAACCTCCTCTAGTTGGCCAGGCTCTGCTCCCTCTCCTTGACCTGACATATCTCCTACCATTCGGGATGAATGGTAGTTGGGACTACCACGGTAAGATTTGAATACAAATCTCAGCAAGTTAACAGAGAATTTTCACATAGGTTAATGATGCATGCATAGTAGTAAAGGCATGAATGCATAATCAAAGTCATAAGCAAGCATAAAATAACTTGACATATAACATAGCATAAACTGATATGACTTGAATGTTGACCTAAACATGAACGTGAACTTGAAGCATGACTAAACATGAACTTAAACATAGCATGAACATGAAATTGAAACATATCATGAACGTGAACTTGAAAGATGACTGAACATGAACTTGATCATAGCATGAACGTGAACTACATGAATTTGGAATCTTGTTCAATAACTTGATTAAAGTGACCATGTGGGTGCACACTGTTCCCCTTGAGTTATGTGTTCCTGCCGATTACCGCATCACAACACAAGTATTTGCACCAACTATGAATGCATTAACATATATGCCACAATTGTTGTGGGCACACATATTGTATGTGCCACAATTGTTGTAGTCACACATATTGTATGTGCCACAATTATTGTGGACACAAATATTATATGTGCCACAATTGTTGTGAATACACATATTGTATGTGCCACAAATGTTGTGAGCACATGTATTTTATGTATCCCGTATCAGGTATCTGCACCCCCACGAGTACGCATAATATGAAATGAAATGTACCTCCATCAGCGTTAGTGTCTAGTGCGCTTCGGTGACCAGTTACTTAAGCCTCACGTTTATGTCATGTTATGTTACGTTACGTTACGTTAGGGCTTCTGACCATTCATTTCTTATCACATTTTGTCTTGAGTACAATTTGTGTATCCAAGGAACAACCTTTCAAGTTATGTCAAGTCTGTTTACGTCTATCATGACTCTAAGTGTTAAGATGCGTTAGTGTCTGGTGCGCTTCGGTGACCAGTTACTTAGACTCCATTCACAACAAAGTACAGTGAATTTCACACTAATTTAGATACTCCAGCATGAACAAATGAGTTTCACTATGATATTATCTCATCCTAACACTTAGGGTCATGATAGACGTAAACAAACTTGACATAACTTGAAAGATTGTTCCCTGGATATACAAATTGTACTCAAGACGAAACGTGATAAGAAATGAACGGTCAGAAGCCCTAACATAACGTAACATAATATGACATAAACGTGAGGCGAAATACATAACGTACAATTAGACAAAACATTTCATAGCATGTAACAGAAAATATTTTGTAACATGACATAACATGTAATAGACAATATTTTGTAACATAGCATAACATGTAACGTACAATATTTTGTAACATGACATATGTGTAATAGATAGAATTACGTAACATGATATACTTGTAACAAATAGAAATACATGATAGAATAAATTATGTAACAGATAATCATGAAGTTACATGGCATAGTATGGCATTTATGATAACATACATACATAGACTGTAGTTCTATTAACCGTCACACATACACAGTAATATGATAGTAAGTTAAAAGTTAAGTTATAGTAATCGTCGCGTTTTACGAGATAAAGCACGAAATACAAGAAATCGTAAATAGGAGTTTTAAATGTTAGAAACTTAATCACTAACAAATATAAACATAAAAAATGCTAACTTAGATTAAAATTACTATTTTACCCTTTATATGTGGAAAAATGTCAATTTTACCTCTAATTTAAGGATTTTATAACCCAACTCTAAAAATACCAAAGTTTACATTCCTCATGTAAATTTTGTCATAAACTCAAATATAAATTTAGAAAAATTTAAAACCAAACACAACTATAAGAAACACCATAGGGCAGAAACTATCATAGGTCATTTCTCTTTGATTTTTGTTGCAATTTTATCCAACTCCAAAACTTATGATTAAACCGAAATATTGCAACAAAAATCCTCATATCCTAAGTTTAAAAACATGCTTAAAACATCCTACAAAATTATACTTTACATAATCACAAAACTCTTTTGTAAAAAGATCCAAACTTTTTAACTAAAATACCAACTCTTGAATCTCAAGGTTTGACTTATTTCAAAGCATTTCTAAAAACTCCAAAAATCCAAAACTTTCTTCTAACATGTTCATAACACGTTCTTAAGAATTAATATGCTTTGAATCAACACATAAAAGCCATCAAAAATTACCAAACATCACTTGAAGCACTCGGCTCCATACTTAGCCAAAAACATAATTTCTTTCCCAACTAGTTTTGAACAAACACTTGATCTAAGGCATTCTATGGTGAGATCTTCAAACCAAAACATCACATGGTTTAAACATGTATCCCTAAAGTAGATCCAACCATTAAACATAAAATCATATGACTAAAATAACTCAAAACATGCATCTAACTAAAAACATTAAACGTTTAAGTCAACCATATGATCTCTTGAATAAAAATTCACATCTTTGAAACCAACGTCAAAAGTTTTAAACTAACATCCTAACATGTGGATAAAAGGCTTAGGATCATCAAATAAAAATATAAAAGCCTTTGGAACAAGATTAAAGCACAAAAGACTCAAACTTTCTTAAAACATAAACTGTTTTTTTGTTCCTCTTCTAGTTTCTAAGTTTCTAAATATGAGAAAATCTTTGAACAAAAGCTTTAATCATGCAACTAATCTCAAAAAAACATTCATATATACATTTTAACAACACTTCATAAAAATTTTGGATCAAAACTTGTCTATTAGCTTGGTCAAAACTCCAAAACACAACATACTATCCAGATTGTTACCCTGATTGACCTTTACAAGGTTAAAATAACTTTTGACTAACCAAACGACTATGAAGTCAAACAAACAAAATATCCAAGGAAACTAGACTCAAAGAAAAATAACTTTTATGAAGGAATTATTGTGAGACAAAACTTACAAGGGTTCCAAAAATGGTATGTAAAAAGCCACAGAAATCTGCCTAAGAGAGATCCTAAGGGTTTCTTTGCAAGAATGTGAGTGGAAAGTGGTGAATTGAATGTGGAAATGGCATGCACGCCTCTTACATATTATGAAGAGTGAAGGTATGGCCTTGTATGACACCTTTAGGTATGGTGGCTATGTCACAAAAAGGCAAGAATAGTGAATGGTTTTCAGCCAAAGAAATATCTAAGAATAGGGTGGTGGTGAGGTAGCATTTGGCTTCACATCAAGCTTGACTTTGGGGCATGCTTTGGGTAGAGGGTGGTCTACCATGGGGGAGGGAAAACTTACTCAAGAAGCTTTGCCAAGTGGCCTAAATTCGTGTGCCTTAATGGGTCTTAAACTAATGGGCCTCATTTGGGGTTTAGAGAGTATTTGTTTAGGGTTTGAGATGCTATCAAGCTCATATCTAATTTTTCTTGACCCAATCAAATCTCTGAGATTTAAAAGGGTGGATAATAATGTCATAACATGAATTTGAGGAATTAATAACATGTGGAAGTGACATAATCAAGTGATTAAACACAATACTAAACATTGGATCAATTAGGGTTTTAACTTAGGTGGCTTGATTTCACACCTTAATTTCCTTCATAATCCATCGCATGGTTCTTCTTGGTGACAAGTGTCCAATACTATTTATCGAGTGTGGTTAAGATCTTACCAAGTGTTCAAATAAAATTTCTCCAACCTAATTTGGACATTCCACATTATGATTCTTAAAACACTGCATTAGGTGCTACTATTGAAATTACTACATTCCGAGAAAGTGTAGAATAAATTTTGCGCGAAAAATCCTAAATATACATACTAAACTAACTGTGAAACTCGTTTATCGAAATTCACCCGAAGTGCCTCTAAATAATCAAAACGCATTTTCGAACAAGTGTTTCGTTTGAAAATTGAAAATGAGATTATTGCGGCATAAAAACCTAAATAACCAATTGAGTCTAGTGGCGTAGATCATATCGCATCTTGACACTTCTAAATATCTTAAATAAATAAATTTGTGCTTCTTGCATCATAGTGAGTAGCAACACTGACTATGTGGACAAACTAAAACTTACACGATTGGTTAATTCATGAAAACTCTAGGTTCCTAAAGCCTAAAGAAATTCCACCCTTAAATTTCTAGCGAGCTATTACATCACTCTTGTTAATCCTCAATTAGTTATACCTTAGATCTAAGATCAATTCTTGAAAATACTAATACTCCCTGTAATTGGTCAAACAAGTCATCCATCATGAACAAGGGATACTTTTCTTTATTGTCACCTTGTTCAACTCCTAGTAGTCGATACACATCCTAAAAGTTCCATCTTTATTTTTCGCACATATTACAGGAGCTCCCCAAGGTGACGAACTGGGTCTAATGAATCCCTTAGCCCTCAACTCTTATAACTAAACTTTTAATTCCTATAAGGTGCCTTGTGCATTGGAGATGCTTCCGGCTCCAATTCAATCGAGAACTCAACTCTCAATAAGGGGTAGTCTTGAAAGATCATTAGCAAACACCTCTGGGAATTCCTCCACTATAGGTATTCCTAACATTTCCTTATGCTCCCTTGGTTTAAGTGTCACTGGCACTAAATTAGCTTCTAATCCCCCAGCCAAATCCCTTTTGGCTTGTAATGCCGAGATTATCCTAGGCATCATCCTTAGTCTACTACCTTTGAACACCATCCACTCATCTCTGTCGGTTGAAAGCTAACAATTCGCCTCCGACAATCAATGCTCACGTAGTGTAGGAACAACCAATCTAGCATGATGTCAAATTTGAGTAGATTAAACACTATCAAGTCTACGCCTAACACCTTTTCCCCAATCTCAAGCAGAAAACTCGACGCTACCCTGATACAAACCACTATCTCTCTAGTCAGTAATGCTACTACAAAGTTCTATTGCATCGATTCTATCCATAAACTACATATCCTAGCAAGTGTGGCAAATACAAATGATTGGGATGCTCTTGATTCAAATAAGGTACATGCATAGTACCCAAATACCTTTACTCACCCCCGTTGAAATCAAACCTCACGATTCTTATAATAACATTCTAATGATCAATACATGTTTACTCGAGACCTAGGAGATTCATACCTATAATAACGTCAGCTTCCTCGATCTCTGAGGTGTTTTCATCAACCTTCCCTAGTGTCAATGCATATATCCTTGTCTGTACCGCCACCTGTCTTTGGCCACCTCTTCCTCCCATAAGGCTAGCTATTCCTCCCTAAACCGCCTTTGGGCACTCCTTGGCACAGTGTCCAACGTGATTACATCAGTAGCATGAGAGTGTGAGTTGGCGACATTGTCTATCGTGGGATCTATTACAATGGCCGCACATTGGTGCTCTACCTCCAATGCATATTCCCGAAGTAATCTATTGATGCACTCCAAATCTGGACACAAACTTTTGGGGTGACTAGAACTGCTTTTTCCTCAATGTACCTCCTCTGTTTCTGGCCCATTGTCGTGACCGCCAAACTGATACTCTCGTTCAACCATTATGTCTACATTTACTAACCTTTGGAAGCCTTGTATCAACAAGCAAACTTGAGTTAGTAATCATGACTATAACCCAGTCTTGGAAACCCTCTGTAAGCATTTTTTCTATGGTAAAAAGATTTGGGGGCAAACTTTCTCAACTCCATAAACTTAGCGGCATATTGCTTGATCATCATGGCACCTTCAACCAAATTGGCAAAATCCTTCAACGTCTATTGCTTCACTATGGCATGGAAATATCGATCATCTAATTCATTCTTGTACCTTTCCCAATAAATGCCTTCCATAGATCTTAGCTCCATCATAAGCAGCTGCCTTTTAGCATTCCACCAAACCGCCGCTTATCTTTGAAATAAATAACTAGCATATGGTATTTTTTGATCCCCTGTGAAACCACACACTTCAAAAGTCCTTTCAATATTCATAATCCACCTTTCCACTTTTGTCGGCCCTTTATTCTCGAAGAACCCCAGATACTGATAGACCAAAAATTGTACGTATGTACATCCTCGTTGTTTGACTTGTGTGTGGTTAACTTGCTATATTTCTAATTGCTATTAGAAAAGCTCATGTTGTCACTACAACATGTCCGTTGTACTATCAATCGCTCGGGCCATGGTGTGGTTTCCATTGGTACAAGGTTGATCCTCTACGTGATTGCCCCTAGGTTGTCCATTACGTGGAGCTTTCGGTCATATTATATTGTAATCCTACCACACAAACCCAAGTCATTCTCACATTTGACCCCAACTCATTTACTATAATTAAGCCTATGATACTTAAAGATTCAAGTCTATCAAGTTAAAGATCATCTTTTATGACTGTTACTACAACTAAATGACATTATAGATTTAACCAGAGTTGTGAAAGCTCTAATACCAAGCTATGGTGTCCTCGGTCCCTCGATAATTCTTCGTCAAGGAATTGTAATGGTCGAGATGTGACTCGGTCAACTATATCCTTACTATCGCATCAGACTTGTGTGCCCATATTTCAAGTATACATATGTAATAAAAATCACAACAGAATAAGTAAAAGGGATTAGTGGAGACTAATCTAGTAGTACCAGAAAAGTGTAGAAATACTCATTGGTTTAATAAAAATATTAATATCTCATTCTTCCTTCCATCATTATGCATCAAAGTCTACGGTTTGGCTCTTAGCTCATATACAAGTGATGTTAGTCAAGATTGGCTCTGGATACCATAAAGTGAAAAGGACGAAACTGTATATTGATTCTAATAAATTTAACAACTAACGCGTGACTATTGATTTATACAAGTGTAAGCAAACCAAAATCCCATAGTCAAGGAGAAAATATATTGGTATTAAAATACAAGTGAATGCCAGTCGTATGAATGATTTGTGGGGGCCATTGTCTCCTTATGTCACGGGTGCTTGGGGGGCTAGGTCTTGAAGAGGAAGGAAGTGAAGGTCGGTTGCTGTTGAAGGAGGAGTATCTCAGAATGCGGGAGAAGGAAGGCTTGGAGCGGGTTGCTGATATAACGACATTTTGAATAAAAGTAGAAAGTTAGTTACTTAAGTGAAACGGTGCGCTTTGGTTTAATTGTGTAGTGTCGTTTTGTATGGCATGATTGTGTGTTTTGAGCCTTAAGTGAAACGGTGAGTTTTGCCTTAAGGGGTGTAGTGCGCGTTTTATGAGTTAGTCATGGTCGTTTAAGGCCATCTTCTTGCTTTGCGGGTATAAAACCAGAGCAAACCCCTTGTAATCATTCATTGAGTGTTCATCGGAATTCAATACAAATTGGAGGTTGGGAATTCCTCGAAAATTCCCTGTCAAGATTCACGAATGGAATCTGGCATTTGATCTTACATTCGTGTACGAGTATCTGTTTCTTCTGTGAGGGATCTGTGTGTTGGAGGTCATTGTGACTGTAGTGTTCTTGCTTCAGAAGATCCATTACACCTTATGAGTTAAAACATGATTCTTGGAAGAGATGGACCTATTGACCAAAGCATTTAGAGTGGAGATTTTACTAAACTCATTTGTGGGAGTTGATTGTGCACTTTCACTAAGAAACATTGTAAGATTGAGGCAAAAATGGACTGGATCGAAAACAGCACTGGCATGTGGGATTCATGTCAGAAGTTTTCATAATTTGGACACTGAGGTATCTTTAGGTATTCTAAGATATTCTCAGACATTCTCAAATATTTCATTCTCAAATATCACTTAAATACAAAATAATTTTTCAATTTCAAATCTTCATTTTTTTTTTTTATCTAAGTATTACCTAATCATTACCCAAACACAAAATCCAATGCAACTTTTACAAACAAAACACAAAAAATAATACAACTTTTTTAAATCTCAAAATAAAAACAATATTCAAACAATTTTATAATTTTATAATATTTTTATTCAACTTTTTTTCTTTCATTTTCTAAAATCTAATAAAATATCTTAAATCAAATCATTTCACTACTATTCACATATATTATAAAGGTTGAATAAAACATTATAAAGTTAAAAGTTGAAAAAATATTATAAAGTTAAAAAATTGTTTGAATATAATTTTTGTTTTGAAATATGAAAAAGTTGTATTATTTTTTGTGTTTTGTTTGGAAGTTTGGGAAAGTTATAATGATTAGATAAAAAGTTAAAATTTTGAAATTAAAAATGTTTGTATTTAAGTGATATTTGGGAAGGAAATTATGAAAAATTTTGAAATAAGATAAAATGAGATTAATTGTGTTCCCAAACAAGGGCTAAGTTTCCAAACCAATCCATGTACACAGAGTAAGGGGAGGTTTGAATACCCAAATCATCTTAACTCATCTCATCTCATCTAATTATTATAAATTTCTTAAATTCCCAAACAAAATATAATAAATAATTCAACTTTTTTAAATTTCAAAATAAAACTAATATTAAAAATAATATTCTAACAATATTTTATTTAACTTTTATCTCAACTCATCTAGTCTCAACTCACTATCCAAACCTCCCCTAAGAGGTTTAAAAAGTAATGCTACTTGACTATATTAAATTTACCATTCAAATTGACATCTTGACATGGCACCATTATGTTATGCCGAGTGGTTTAATAAAAGAATTAAAAAAAAATTAAAAACTAAAGCACAAAAGGATTAGAGGGAATGTAGAGTTTCAAATTTTTGATGCTTGGAACTGGTCGGGTGTCATACTCATTTTTACACCAGTGAATGAGCACCTACTACGTCTGGATTTCAACAACATGGAGAATAGACCCACATGCAGCAGATTACATTTTTCTTTTTGTATTCCCCTCTGTGTGCCCGAGATCTCTCTCTTCTCCTCCCCTACCCCCGTCAGCCTCTTCCCTCTCTCTCTCTCTCTCTCTCTCTATATGTGAAAAAAAAGTTCCTTCAAAACACTGTTGTTATGGATTGAGGAAGTGCTGGAGTGGAAGGCTTGCAGTTTGCTTAAGGGTGCAGCTAGGGGGCAAGGTGTGATGAGGATGGAAGCTTCTGTGTTGAGTTCGTAAGCCAGGAATAGAAAGGTGGTTGGTGACAGTTAGTTGCATACGTGAAGCTGAGAACGGTGTCGTGTGATGCATAATTAGTTTCATTCCTTTAAATAGAACGTTGTCGTTTAAATACCCCTGCTTTTCAATAGTTGTAAACGCAGTCGTTTTCTTTTACAATAAGTGTTGTTAAACACTGCCGTTTTGTTCAAACAAATACTATAAATAGAAGGAATTGGGGGGAAAGTTCCCAACGAACAATTCATGCAATTAACAGACTTGCTTCTTCTTCTCCTTCTTCTATTCTCCTTTCTTATCCTAATTCTGGAGAGTGACTTCTTGAACTAGTCAAGTTGGGTCCATTACAGTTGGTATCAGCCATGGCAGAAGGAACGCGTTCGTATACTCAGATCGTGGATTCTATGAATCACTTACGGCAACAACAAGATCGGCAACAAAAACAAATTGAGGATGTGCTTGGTTTATTGTTTCAGCAGCAGGAGGCTGCAAGATCCGAGAGAGAAACACAGGATAAGAAGTTTCAGGAGATTTTACAACAAATCTCGAAGATTTCATGTAATGATTCTGAAGATCCTGGTAACTCACGACGAGATAATCAAGAGCAACAAACGCTACACAGAAATGAAGATATGGAGGAACACATGGAAGGAATGCGTAACAGAGAGCTTGTGGATAGAGGTTTTGTAAGAGGAATTAAGCTAGACTTTCCTCGCTTTCGTGGTGGTAATCCATCACCATGGATTTATTGCACGAATCAGTATTTTTTGTATCATCAGGTTCCCCCTGGTCAACGTATCTTCATTGCTTCATTCCATATGAATGATGAGGCATTGGTTTGGTTCCAGGATGCTAGTGAGGCAGGAACATTTCACTCTTGGGAGGAATTCATCAAAGCTGTTCAGATTCGATTTGAATCTACTCCATATGATGATCCAATGGAGTCAATTACTCGAATCAAGCAGGTTAGTACAGTAAGTGATTACAAAGCTGAATTTGAGATTCTTTCCAATCGTATTAAAGGCTTGTCAAAAAAGAATAAGTTGAGTTGTTTCTTGAGTGGCTTACATGATGAGATTAGGTTACCTGTGAGGATGTTGAATCCTTTATCTTTGAACGATGCGTTTGGCTTAGCCAAAATTCAAGAACAATATGTAGTATGTACAAGGAAGCCTTGGAGAAGTTCACTTACTGATTCAAGTAAGTTTAGTCCAAAGTCAAGTATGTTGAAGTCTGGACAATCTCCTTCAATTCTAGGCACGCCAAGAGTTTCACCCCTAGTCAAGCTTCCTTATCAGAAGGTCTCTGAATCTCAAATGATGGAGAGGTGTAAAAAAGGCCTCTGTTATTTCTGTGATGACAAGTGGCAGCCGGGGCATAAGTGTGCAAAGCCAAAATTATTTCTGTTAGAAGGTATGGAATTTGATGATTCCATTTGTGAACTGGATGTTAATGCTAGTGGGGAAGTGGCTGTTGAGCCTGTGGAAGTTGAAGCTGAAATAGCTTCTATCTCATTTCAGTCTATTGTTGGAGTTGGAGGACCTAAGACAATGAGGCTTATTGCTTATATTGGCAAGAAAAAATTGGTCATTTTAATTGACACTGGCAGTACACATAATTTTGTGGATATGGCAGTGGCTACCCGATGTAAGTTGCTTGTGCAATTAACCGAAACTATTCCTGTTAAGGTGGCTAATGGCCAGCTTATTAACAGTACTGGCAAGTGTACTGCTGTTTCCTTGTTAATCCAGGGTATGTCATTTGTAGTGGATTTTTTTACTCTTCCTTTGGGAGGATGTGATGCAGTTATTGGCATTCAGTGGCTATTTACATTAAGTCCTATTCTCTGGGATTTTGTGAATATGAACATGCAATTTTAGTATGCTGGTCAGACAGTTTCCTTGAAAGGATTGACAGTACCTCAGTCTGATCTTATTGATGATGATGAGTCTTTCAAGACCTTTGGTTGTGGCAGCAAAGGATTTTTTCTGCAATTAATTGCTGGTAACTGCATTGAGTCTCCAGCTTTGCAATATGAACAAGTGCATCAACTCTTGCAACAATATAGGGATGTTTTTTAGGAACCTACTGGATTGCCACCCAATAGATCACATGATCATAAGATTAAGTTGAAGGCAGGCACTTCTGCTATCACTGTGAGGCCCTATCGATATCCATTTTTTCAGAAGACAGAAATTGAAAAAATTGTTAAGGAGCTCTTGACTTCTGGTGTTATAAGGCCTAGTCAATCACCCTTCTCCTCTCCTGTTTTGCTAGTCAGGAAGTCTGACAGCACTTGGAGAATGTGTATTGATTATAGGGCTTTAAATGAAGTCACTATTAAAGACAAATATCCCATTCCTGTTGTGGATGAGCTCTTGGATGAACTTTCAGGTTCTGCATTTTTCTCGAAATTGGATCTGAGAGCAGGGTATCATCAAATACGCATGAGGGATGAGGATGTTCATAAGACTGCTTTCAGGACTCATGAAGGGCATTATGAGTTTCTTGTAATGCCTTTTGGTCTTACTAATGCCCCTTCAACTTTTCAAGGCCTTATGAATGAAGTTTTCCGACCATTCCTTAGACAGTTTGTCATTGTTTTTTTTATGACATACTGGTTTATAGCAAGGATATGCCTTCTCATTTAGCTCATCTAGCTACTGTGTTGCAAACCTTACAGCATCATCAGCTTTATGCTAAACAGTCGAAGTGTAGATTTGCATGCCAAGAAGTAGAATATTTGGGGCATTTGATTTCAAATGAGGGAGTGAAGGCAGATCCTAGGAAGTTGGAGTCTATGGTCACTTGGCCAATACCTAAAAACCTGAAGTCATTAAGAGGTTTTTTAGGATTGACAGGTTACTATAGAAAATTTATTAAGGGCTATGGTCAAATTGCTGCCCCTTTGACATCTTTGTTAAAAAAATATGCTTTTGCTTGGACAGATTTTGCTACTAAATCTTTTGATGCCTTGAAAGTTGCTGTCACAAGCCCTCCTATTCTGGATTTACCTGATTTCACAAAGAGATTTGTCATTGAGTGTGATGCTTGTGCAACTGGTGTGGGAGCAGTTTTGATGCAAGATCAAAGACCATTAGCCTTTATGAGTCAAGCTTTGAAAGGCAAGAATTTAGTTCTTTATACTTATGAAAAAGAGTTTTTGGCCTTGGTGTTGGCTGTTAAGAAATGGAGGCCATAGCTTTTGGGAAGTCCTTTTGTGGTCAGAACTGACCACCATACCCTTAAATATTTACTTGAGCAGAAGATTGGCACTGTTGCACAATAGAGGTGGCTTTCTAAACTCCTTGGCTATGAGTTTACCATTAAGTATAAGAAAGGTGTTGAGAACAAGGTGGCTGATGCCTTGTCCCGCAAAGATCAAGTTGATGGGATTGGGGAATTGGCAGCTTTATCATATCCTACACCAACATGGCTCTCAGATTTAAAAATAGCTTATGCTGCAGATCAGGGTACACAAAAATTAATCACTGCATTACAACTTGATCCTACTTCTAATTCTTCATTCAAATTGAGGCATGGCATTTTGTTCAAAAAAGACAGAATTTATGTTCCTGATTCTCTTCCCTTGAAACAACAGATTTTGAATTATTTGCACTCTAGTCCTGCTGCTGGCCATTCTAGGTTTCATAAGTGTCTGCATAGAGCAAGATTAGAATTCTATTGGCCTGGTCTCAAACATGATGTTAAGCAGTTCATTCGAGAATGTGATACCTGTCAAAGAAATAAGATCCAAAATGTCCTTCCAGCTAGGTTTTTACAGCCCTTACCTATTCCTGAGCAAATATGGACTGATCTTTTAATGGATTTTGTTGAAGGATTGCCTATTTCCAGAGGGTATTCTGTCATTATGGTAGAAGTGGACAGATTATCAAAATATGCTCATTTCATGCCTTTGAAACATCCATTTACAGCTGCTCAAGTGGCTTCACTGTTCTTCAGTAATGTTTTTAAGTTACATGGTTTGCCTAAAACCATTGTTTCTGATCGTGGTTCAACATTTACTAGTTCTTTTTGGAGAGAACTTTTCAAATTGCAGGGAGTTAATCTTTCTTATTCATCAGCTTATCACCCTCAAAGTGATGGTCAAACAGAAGCTGTCAACAAATGTCTTGAACATTTTCTGAGGTCATTTTCTGGTGACAAACCAAAGTTGTGGGTGGATTGGCTTTCATTGGCTGAATGGTGGTATAATTCCACATTTCACACTTCCATAAAGTTAACTCCATTTGAAGCTATGTATGGGGTTCCTCCAATTAAACTTCAGGCTTATATTCCTAGTTTGACTTCCAATCAGGCAGTGGACCAGCTCTTGCTGACTTGGGAATAGATTCTTCTTACACTCAAATCCAATTTATCCTTGGCTCAAGACAGAATGCAGTTTTATTATGACAAACATAGAACTGATAGGGAGTTTTCTGTGGGGGATTGGGTTTATCTTAAACTTCAATCCTATAGACAGCAGTCTGTAGCAGCCAGAAGGAACCTTAAACTTTCACCTCGATATTTTGGGCCATTTCAGATCACTCATAGAATTGGCAAGGTTGCATATCGTTTATGCCTACCTTCAGATTCACTCATACATCCAGTTTTTCATGTTTCTGTCTTGAAGAAAAAGCTTGGAGATCAGTTTACACCTACTTCTACTTTACCTCCAGTTGATTTGCAAGGGGAGTTAAGGCCTCAACCTGAGAAAATTTTGGAAAGACGAACTATCAAGAAGGACAATAGGGCATTCGTGGAAGTCTTGATTCAATGGGAAGGTGCTGGAGTGGAAGCTTGTACATGGGAACCTTATTGGCAGCTTCGGCAGCAATTCCCTCACCTTGTGGGCAAGGTGCTTTAAAGGGGAAAAGTGTGTTATGGATTGAGGAAGTGCTGGAGTGGAAGGCTTGCAGTCTGCTTAAGGGTGCAACTAGGGGGCAAGGTGTGATGAGGATGGAAGCTTTTGTGTTGTGTTCATAAGCCAGGAATAGAAAGGTGGTTGGTGACAGTTAGTTGCATACGTAAAGCTGAGAACGGTGTTGTGTGATGCATAATTAGTTTCATTCCTTTAAATAGAACGTTGTCGTTTAAATACCCCTTCTTTTCAATAGTTGTAAACGTAGTCGTTTTCTTTTACAATAAGTGTTGTTAAACACTGCCGTTTTGTTCAAACAAATACTATAAATAGAAGGAATTGGGGGGAAAGTTCCCAACAAACAATTCATGCAATTAACAGACTTGCTTCTTCTTCTCCTTCTTCTATTCTCCTTTCTTAACCTAATTCTGGAGAGTGACTTCTCGAACTAGTCAAGTTGGGTCCATTACAACTGTCCCCTCACTCCTATCGGCCTCCTACCCCGTCTCTATTCCTTTAGTCCCAGACTCCCAATGATAAAAAAAAAACAATCAAATTGCAAGTTGAAGGAAATGGTCTCTGACCTCAAGAATTATGACTACAACAAAGAAACCGAATAAGCCAACTGATGAAGAGTAAGTTTTACAATGAGATAAAAGCATGCAGGAGAATCAAATAGACTTCGTGATATCAGATTTATCTTGGGGTAACAAAAAAATAATCACCAAAACAAGAGATCCCAAATCTTTCACTTGTTAAAGTTATGTTCTGTGTGTGGATTCTTCTTTTTCTTATACAATTTCTCTCTTTCTTTTTAACTTTTTTTTATCTATCCTTCCTTTAGTCTTGGATTCCCAATGAAAAAATAAACCAAAACAACCAGATTGGAAATAGATGGTGACTAGAAGTCTACAGGGGAGATGAGAGTGAAAGGAATACAACTTATTCAATAAGCTAGATTCATTTAAGTGAAATAAATCTCATATGTGTTGAGTTCCTATTGGTCGGTATAAAAATAAGTAAATGCCCAACCGATTCTAAGCTTTTCTCTTAATATAAATATAATTATTTTATATTTTTCTTAATAAAATACGTGACAGTGCCGCGTCATGAGGACTAAATAAACGACAAGTCTAGTAATTGGTTTAGTGGCAGTCCATTTAAAAGTGGATGGGGCTTTTTGAAAAAAAAAAAAAAAAAGGAAAAAAAAAAAGATGGAGCTCAAGCTCAACCCTTCCAACCTTTCCCGCCACTTTTGCCACTTCCCAATATTTTTTTTTCCAAGTCACCCTTCCCATTATATCTCCATACACTGTCAAGTATCTCCCTTCCCCTACTCTACTCCTCGAAGCCGCAGTTCTGAATAGAAAGATGTTGTGGGTGGACAAGTACAGACCCAAGACCTTAGACCAGGTCATGGTCCACCAAGTCATTGCCCAAAACCTCAAGAAACTGGTACGCCCATCAATTTCTCTTCTTTTTTATGGTTTCAATTTGTTCCCTAAGCTGTGAATTTTGTAAATTTCTTCCGTAAAATACATGTCAATGAACACAACAGGTCACGGAGCAGGACTGCCCGCATTTGCTCTTCTATGGCCCACCCGGCTCCGGCAAAAAAACCCTAATCATGGCCCTTCTTCGTCAGATGTTCGGCCCTGGCGCTGAGAAGGTTCCGTCTGTCCTATCTTATTCCGTTTTGAATTGTTGTTTTTGTTTTGGGTCTTACGTTGGTTGGGTTATAAAAATTTTCCAATCGGGTTTACTTCGTTTGGTTGCCGAGAAAATGTGGGAAAAAATTATAAAGCAGAATTTTTCTCTTTTCTGAGGCTCTTTTTTGTTGACTTGGTAACTTGTGCTAGATTTTTTAAAATTTATCTTCGTTTGGGTTGCAGGTGAAGGTGGAGAATAAGACATGGAAAGTTGATGTAAGCTTTTCCTATCCTAGTTAATATACTTGATACTTATTTGGAGCACGGAAAACTACTCATCTTGGTGAAATTAATGAGATTATTTATAATTTATGCTTTTGTGAATTACCCCTTTTTAAAAACGGTAAAGTCATACAACATGCTGAAACATGACACTCATACTTTATTGAATAGTTGCACTATCTGGAATGCTTTGTTTTCCCTTTCTCTCATGCTTTGTTTGGAATATGGAATATTATTTCTAGTTCTGCTGGAATGGTTTGTATAAAATTGTGATGGTGTGGTTTGTATATAACAAAAAGTTGTGATCGCCCATCAAAAAAAAAAATTGTGATAGAGTGGTTTGTATTTAAAAAAAAAAAAAAAAAAAAAAAAATTCTGTGGCGATGGTTTGTTTGTTTGTTTCTTTTTTTTTGTTTTTTCGCTTTTCATCATTTTAATGGAGCATATGGCACCATACATTTCTAGATAAATCAATTTTTACATAGAGTGGATAAGCTTGTTATTTCTTTGTAGTTAGTTTCTTTCATTTCCTATTGTGTTTATATTTTTCACTCTAGGGACAGATTTTTGGAAAGAATATCGATCAGAATAAATTTCTCTAGTCTTTTAATTGCATTTTAGAGCACAAATTTCTTAGTTCTTTTTTGAGTAAAATGACAAGAACTCAGTATTTTGTAGATTCTATGCCTTTTACCCAAAGGAATCAGTCCTGAATTTCTTTATGTTCTTTATAAGGTCCATTGTAGTCTCTGCTATTGCCTTCACTCAACTTGCAATTACTGATACAGAGGTTTCGGCATTTGTGGTGCAAATAGTTGATGGTTGATTCAATCCTCTGCATTTTTGGCCAAATGGTGAAGGGTTAATATTAATAGATCTTTCAATGATCTTGTTTCAGGCTGGAAGTAGAACTCTTGATATAGAGCTTACTACATTGTCAAGCACCAACCATGTGGAGCTGAATCCCAGTGATGCGGGGTTTCAAGACAGATATATAGTTCAGGAAATAATCAAAGAAATAGCAAAAAATAGACCTATTGACACAAAAGGAAAGAAAGGCTTCAAAGGTGAATCAAGATGAATTTTATTTTTCATTATTTGACATATGCTGATTGCTACTTTGTACATACATCTTTCAACATCAGATTTCGTTTCTGACATCTTGAGAAATTAAAAATTATTTCATTTTGATTCTCTATTGTGAAGGTTGAAAGCAATTAACATGTAGCCTAGTGTTTAATGGCAAATGCATCAAATGGATCAATTCGTAACTATGATTGATTTGACCAATGAGCAGTTACACCAACCCAGAGCATTTTTCTGCCAGAAGCATTGCCCTTTGTTTTTTCTTCTATAAATATCCTGATTGTTCTAGATGATAGAAATTCTTTAGTTGAAAGAAATTCAAAAGTATGATACCTGTCAGTAGCACTCATTGCGCATACATTTCATGCTTTAATAAAAAATCTTGCTATTGGATGCCTTTTTAATTTTTGTCTGCAATTGGTACAATCTATAAGCAAGTCAAAGAAGTCAAGTCAATGTCCACAAGATAAGAAAATAATTTGGTATATCCTCTCAATCCTTTCTTCTTGAAAAGTAATAAGATGTATTAGGGGAAAAAAAGGCAAGAAAGGTGGCATACCTCAAGTCCACAGGAAACAAACACCGTACAAAATATAAAAAATAAAGAAAACTTTTTTTCTACTCCCAATCTTAAAAATTGATTGTTCACCTCAAGGTTATTTATATAACTAGTCAATTTTTTTTTATGATAATGCCTAACAGGCAAGCTTTTTTCTCCTATTTTCCTGTCCTTCCAGTTTCTTTTCCCCTTTTGGTTGAGTGGTTTGAAATGATGAAGCTTGTTAAGATTAACAATGAAATTAAGATAGCAGTGAAAAGATGCTTGCGTTCCCTTCTCACAACTCTCTTTGTAACTTTTATTTCTTATGACATCTCTTCTTGTGTATTGTCAGTATTAGTGCTGAATGAGGTAGACAAACTTTCAAGAGAAGCTCAACATTCACTCAGAAGAACTATGGAGAAATATAGTTCTTATTGCCGGCTGATACTATGCTGCAACAGTTCATCAAAGGTTACTGAAGCAATCCGATCCCGCTGCTTGAATGTTCAAATAAATGCACCAACAGAAGAAGAGGTTAAAGATTTTTTTTCTGCCTAATTATTTCTGAATGAATAATTATTCTGGATCAGTAATGTGCATTGGAACTGACTGTACATTTCAATAGAAATAAAACGTTAGGTTATTTTACATTGTCAACACAGACACAAATGCATTCCATTTATGATTGGGTGGAATTGGGTTTAGGAAATTTCTTTATGTTTTTTCATGGTTCATTAGTACCTTGACAAGGACCTTTAACAAATGTTAGCTACTATTTTTTGCATGGTTAAATCATTTCTTTCAAAGTTTTAAAGTTTGTACATTCCAAGTATTTAACTTTCTTGGAAAAAGTTATTACAGATCAAGATAGCATTGTGGTAGGGGAATTTTATGCAAGTTGCTATCTAGTTTTGAATCACCAGCTACCCCAAAGAAGTTCTTGTGCTATGCTGTGCCACATTAAATTATATTATTATAATGAGCAATATTAGCTTTATGAAAATCACTTGTGAATCTTTTTCTCTGTCAACTACAAAATTGTTACTGAACATTATGCATCAATAATGTTTGAAAATCGTATACATTACGTACCAAAATTTCTAATTCATGATATTTGAAAAGCGTATACAACACCAAACATTATGCATCAATGATGTCCTAGGCGTCAAGCAAGTGCTTTAAAAAATTTGTGGTGGGAGTGGTTACTCTAGTACAATAAACAACCATTGATGCTGAGAATGTTTAGCAGTCATATTTCATGCAATTCAATTTTATGGAAGAATGCAATTCAATTACATGTTATGACTGAGAACCAACATGAACTCGCTAGCCATGAGATGGGAAGTTATCTGTGATCTATAGAGCATTACAAAAGCTGGTGCTTAAGGGGAACCAAAAGCTTTCCCCCTAACCGATATACAAATAGTATACTGGAATCTTAATGATTTCAGCATTTATTATCTTTATAGTTTAGATGGTGAGGATGGCACCATAATATACTATTTATAGCAGATACTGATTGCTAATTTATTCCTGATCCTTGCTTTTTTGTTTTATTCTCTTGACATGCTGTTCTCCTGTATTATGGTGGTGTCAGTGTTGTTAAAAGCACGCTTAAGTGCAGAGCACCAATGCCAAAGCTCTTCGCTTATAAAAAGTGAATCACATTTACAAATATAAACTGTGTTTTGGGACTTTTTGTGTGAGCTTATGCTCAAAAAAACTGTGCTTCTATAATTTAAAAATATATGTGTTTGTGTGTATGTGTGTGTATATATATATATATATATATAAAACATCATTTTAAGGCCCAGAAAATGATGTAAACAAATATTCTCGAGTACTCAGATGAAATTGAAGATCATTTACATACCATAGCTCCACATAATGTCATTGTGATGCATATGCCTTGAACTTGAAATAATAACCCAAATAAAGCACAAGAAAATTATATAATACGTTATCTTTTGAAATGTCAAAAAAAAAAAAAATAATACGTTATCTTTAAGTAAAGTTTTCCATTGGTCTATTGTAATAGACTTTAATGGCATGAACGTACATGATTTTCTTGTATCTTTAGATAGTCATGCATAGGTGTGGTTCTTGTTTATGTCCCCCGTGTACTTGGCTTCACCTAATTTTAATAAAATTCCTATTTACTGATAAAAAAAAAAAAGAAGTAAAGTTTGCCCACCATGTGGTTGGGGCCACTCCCATGGAGGGCATTCTGATTTTCTTTTCCTTCTAATTTTGATATTTAAATAAAAAATGATTTTACTATTAAAAGTTTATTTATTATTATTTAAAAAAAAAACTAAATTTTTAGAAAAGTTAAAGTTGAAATGGGGCAATTTGTGAATTTGTTATATGTTTTTTGATTAATGTTGATGGATGAAAAAACTAACAAAGGGATCTTTCTAATTATGTAACACCCTATCCCTCTAAGTCTCGTTGAGTTAGAGTCTGATGCTACTAACACTAAAACATTCATTCTTTGCACCAGGTATAAAAGATCCCATAAATAAAGTCTTCACTAAATATTTTAATAAAAGAAATGTCTAAAAAATAAACATCTTATTCAATAACACTTATTTAAATATGATAGACTAATTTGTGATAGGCATTGCACAAGCATAAATCATTTAATGGTAAAGGTAAAATCTAAATCCTCTCTCAACGCCTCAAGCCTCATTGTCAATGTCAACTCCCTAGACAACATCCTCGCCTGCAGCATCCTCTAATTCTTCCTCACCTTCATGGGGTTTTCATTTATAACATTGTTCTTTAGAAAAACTCAACTTCAAGCATAAATCAAACATAAATATCATAAAGCATTCAAGAAACTTTCTTTTACCTCATCTTCAAGCATAAGTATTAATCTTTCCTAATACTTGTGAGGTTGCTAGACTGTTATGGGACGATGTATTCAAATGGGTAGAGCTTGCTTGGGTTATGCCTACAACAGTGGTCAAACTTCTAACATGTTGGACGAACCTACATGGTATTCCACAAATCTCAGCTGTGTGTAAGATGATTCCTATATGTATTCTTTGGTGCATCTGACAAGAACGAAATGCAAGATGTTCGAAGATAGGGAGCGTTCATGGGAGGAGATTAGATTACTTTTTGTTAGAACTTTGTTTTCTTGGGCCAAAGCTGAAGATTTCAATGGCCTCGCTTTTCATGATTTCCTTGCTTCTATTTCTTCTTCCTAAATAGGTGTTACCTTTTGTATACCCCCTTGTGTACTTGGGTTATGCCTATTCATATTAATATTAATATAATAGTTTACTTATAAAAAAAAAAATCAATCTTCCTTAACATCATTAATCATTCGTTACCTTAACCTCATCATTATGGCCGTTACATTGTTAACCCCCATGTGTTAGGGTTGGCAACCCTCACGATCAATGGTTCTTCCTGGAGCGACCGGCTTAAGAATCGAATCTCGGGAATAGGTCATCACTAGGTGCACACTGCCAGTGATACATTCTGACGTTGCCATCCGTCCCAATCTCATGGTACTATCCCTAACCTTATATGGCCAATTTGTTAACCTCATCAAACACATGCATTCATACCTTCTTTCTCTTCTCTTTACATTAACTTTTACCTTAACCTTCACCTTATCTTTCCTAAACAGTCATGCGATATAGTATTCAGTCATACATCAGTCATGTAGTTCTAAAATCATAGAGCATCTATCATCATAATACATTGGGTTCATAAGAAGGGGCTCTTAAAGAAGGGCTTATAAATACATATATACTTTTGAAAACATGTACTACATATATATATATACACTTTTGCAAAAGAACTCTTACAGTTTACTATACTTTTGTAGAAGAACATGATCATAGTCACTTACCTCAATCCTTATGCAATTTAAGCTAATCTTTTGTTTCTCCTAATATTTCAATCGAACCTATAATAATTTAAGGAATCATGTAGACTTTCTAAATCATTATATGCATTATGCTTCATGTATGGATCTATGCATGGATCTCGCAGTTGTCTCTATTCCTTCCCTATCGCTATGTCTACTCAATGCTATGCTATGGCATGCTCAGTTTCATGCTTATACCATACTTACTTAGGGCTTATAACTTGTGACATGCTTGGCTTAGGTCTTGTGACATACTTGGGTCTAGGGCTCATGATATGCTCGGTTTTGAGGGCTTGTATCATTCTCTATTTGGGGCTTAAAGCATTCTTAGTTTGGGACTTAGCCGAGCCATGCTTGCTTGGTCTAGGTCGTGTACTATGTGACTCTCTCTTTCTTTCTCTACTTACACTAATATATCATAACATGCTTAGGGTTTTAATGCATCTAGTGGAGTGGGAGTTTACCTAGGGCAAATTGAGACCTAACATGGATGGGGAGGCCGAGAGGCTTGGGGTTGCAAAACCCTAATTCTCCTTGGCTTGTGGTTGGCCTAGGGTACTCTAACATGCCTTGATGGTTGGGACATACAATGAATGTGTGGTTGAGGGTCATGATGCCGTGAGGGTGGTGTAGTTTTGGATGGTGGTGTGCTCGGCTATGGTGTGGTTAAACCCGTGACTTGTGTTTGTGAGTGCTCGGGTATATGGTGACTAATCTAAACATATGTGTGTACGTGTTCGGGTAGGGGTTGCTAACCCGTGACATGCATGTGTGTGTGATGGTGTGAGAAAATACAAGAGAAACTTATTACCTATGGAGTGGGGTGATGCACGGCGTGGGTAGGCTTGATGGTGGTTGCCGAATGTGTGGTTTGTGAAGTGAATAGGGTGTGGCTTGAATTGTAGAGAGAGCAAGGGGCGAAGTGTGTGTGTGCGTGCGCCAAGTTTAGGGTCTATATATAGAGTATGTGGGACGCAAGTCCAAGTGAGATAAGACTTCTAGTGTTTTGCCTTGGGGGAATCTGAAACATGCTTGGTGTCTTTGTCATCCTAGGGTTTTTGGCTAGTGCTAGGGTTCTTGACTTGGACTAAGTCAATCCAAGGGTTTTCAACTAGGGCTAGAACATTTAGGCTGCGTTTGGATGTTGAGCTGAGATCAGCTCTTTATGAATAGTAGTGAGTTGAGTAGTGGAGTGAGTTATGTGGGGCCCATCTAAATTGAGTTTAAAATGTGTTTGAATTTTAAAATGAGTTTAGTACTTTTTATGGGAACTTGAAAAAGGTTGTGGGTCCCACATGTAATGAGGTTTTTGAGTTGAGATGAGTTTAGTAATTTGAGAGTTGAGTGTGGATATTAGACTCAACTTAAAATTAGACTGAGCTCAGTTGAGTCTTGCAACCAAATGCGGTCTTAGGGTTTTGATGTACACTAGGTCTATCTTAGGCTTGGTTTGGATTGAGAGTTAATCTCAACCCATCTCATCTCATCATTATAACTTTCACAAATTTTCACACAAAATACAATAAATAATTCAACTTTTCAAGTTCCAAAACAATAATAATATTTTTTTTTATAAGTAAACAAATTATCTTGATCAAAGAATAGGCAAAACCATGTACAGAGTTCTAAAAAAGAAACAAAAAGCAGCCCCTAGGCTAGGTATGCGCATTATAGAGAAGAAAATCATGTAAGTTCATGCCATTGAAACCAATAGCAATGGCCCATGTACATAGTGTTCTAAAAAATAAATCTTTAAGCTCCTCCATCGATCTCTCCTTGTCTTCAAACGTCCAGTCATTACGTTCCTACCACAAACATGATATAATGCATATAGGGATCATCTTCCAAATAACTTTAATCTGTTGTACACCTCCTAGATTTGTCCAGCTTGCCAGCATTGCCACCACCGTCTCCGGCATAACCCAAGCCAAGTTTAATCTATTGAACACCTCGTACCATAATACCCTAGCTGTCTCACAATGAAGTAAAAGATGATTTATAGACTTGCCCCCTTCTCTACACATACAACACCAATCTATAATAATTACCCCTTCGTTTCCTTAGGTTATCGGTTGTGAGAATCTTTCCCAATGAGGCTGTCCACACAAAAAAAGCTACTTTGGGAGGAGCCTTATGTCTCCAAAGCCTCCTCAACGGGAACTGAATATTGGGTTCTTGTGTGAGAGCCTTATAATAGGAACGAACCGAGAATACCCCTTTACCAGTGGGTATCCACCACAATACATCTTCTTGCTGATTGCTCGGGTTTTTGGAGTACAAGAGGCTGTAAAAATCTGCAAAACTATTCATTTCCCAGTCTTATGCCGCCCTACTAAAAATGATGTTCCAGTGGATTTGCTCCCCTAATCTTTCCATGACTTCCGCCACTGATACATCTTTATCATTTGCAAAATGGAAAAGTGATGGAAATACCTCTTGTAAAGTACTATTATTATACCAAGTATCTCTCCGGAATTTAATTCTGGACCCCTCTCCCAACTGAAGTCAAGTGTGTCGATTCAAGACCTCCCATCCTCTTCTAATGCGTTTCCACAATCCCACTCCATGCGCCCCTCTTACTTCTTTAGTGCACCAACCCCCCCAAAATAAGCCTTCATATATGCTCTCAATCACCAACTTTCATAGGGCTTCTAGTTCCTTATGATATCTCCACAGCCATTTGCCAAGTAACGCCCAGTTGAAAATCCTCATATTTCTGATGCCCAATCCACCATTAGAAATGGGGCGACATATCGTCTCCCACTTGACTACGTGAAACTTGAACTCCTCACTTACTCCACTCCACAAGAAATCCCGTTGGAGTTTCTCAATTTGAGATGTCATACTTGCAGGTATAGGGAACAATGATAAAAAATACGTTGGTAAGTTGGATAAGGTACTTTTAATCAAAGTAATCTTACCGCCTTTCAACAAATACATCCTTTTCCATCCTGTTAGTCTTTGCTTTATTTTTTCAATCACATCGTTCCATAAAGAGGATGCTCTTGAGGGAGCTCCCAACGGGAGACCCAAGTCATAGGAAGTGAAGCTATCTTACACCCCAGTGTATTGGCTAGCTGTCGTAAATAGAGAACTCTTCCAATTGGCACCATCTCTGATTTGTCAATGTTCACTCTTAAACCGGATACTGCTTCAAAGTAAAGGAGCAAGACCTTCAGTGCTCGGATCTGATTAAGATCAGTCTCACAAAAGATAAGAGTATCGTCTACAAACAACAAATGAGATATGTTAATGATTCTCCTCTCTGGGGTTCCAATTGAGAAGCCATCCACAAAGTCATTAGTAACCAAAGCCGAAGTCATCCTGCTAAGCACCTCCATCACAATAACAAACAGCAATGGCGACAACGGATCTCCTTGTCGTAGGCCTCGTGTGCTATGAAAAAAACCGGCTGGAATATTATTTATCAACACTGAGAATTTTGCCGTTGATATGCACCAACGGATCCATGACTGCCACTTCTCCCCAAAACCATACCTCCCAAAGGAGATAGAGAAGAAAATCCTAGTTAACATGATCATAGGCCTTCTCCATGTCGAGCTTGCAAATGATCCCTGTTGTGCCAGCCTTCATTCTACTATCCAGACATTCATTGGCAATAAGAACCGCTTCTAGAATCTATCTTCCTTTTACAAAAGCATTTTGGGGTTTTGTAATGATCTTTCCCATAACCTCACTTAGTCGGTTCACAAGCACTTTAGAAATGATCTTATATACCCCATTCACTAAGCTTATGGGCCGGAACTCCTTAATCTCCGTAGCCTCCACCTTTTTTGGTATCAACGCAAGAAAGGTGGTGTTAAGGCTTTTCTCAAGTTTACCAACCAAGAAAAGCTCTTGAAACACCTTCATAAGGTAGGTCGCCATCCCGCCTGCTCGGTTAGTAGTTGCTCAAAGAAATCAACTACATGATTATGGATTACCTGCTCTTCACGACACTCAACCCCGTCAATTTTCAGCATCTCAATGTTGTTGTTTCTCCTATGGGAGTTGGCAACTCTATGAAAAAGTTTAGTACTTCGATCTCCTTCCCTTAGCCATAAGGCTCTCGACTTTTGCCGCCATGATATCTCTTCTAATAATATAATTCTTTCCAGGTCTGCAACCAAACTTGTCTTTAGTTCTAATTCTTCCTGTATAAGAGGCCGATTTTCATGTAGTCTCTCTAACGCTTAGATCTCCATCACCTTACTTTTCTTACACCCCTATATCACCAAAAGACTGCATATTCCAAAACTTCAAATATTTTTTTAGTGCTTTCAGTTTACCCTCTAAGATGAAGCTAGGGGTACCATGAATCTGATACGAGGACCACCATTGCCTCACCCTTTCTACAAAACTTTCTGATTTCAGCCACATGTTTTCAAATTTGAAATATCGTCTCCTTCTTTGTAGACCACCACAATCAAGCATGATAGGCCAATGATCCAAACAAAGAAGAGGCATTCGATTTTGCTATACATCTGGAAAGTGACTCCCATTCTGGTGATATTAAGAAACGATCTAGTCGAGACCAAGTCTGATTATTAGACCACGTGACTGAGCACCTTGCTAAAGGCAAATCCACGAAATTCAAGTCAAATATGCACTCCGAAAACTTTGTCATTGCTGGCCATAATCTTCTATTCCCCGAACATTTGCTTGGGAATCTTGTAACATTAAAATCTCTCCCAATACACCAAGGGAGGTTCCACCAGCTATATACTCCAGCTAATTTTTCCCATAATAAACTCCTGTTGTTGTCTAAGTTTGGACCATAGACACCTGCAAAAGCCCACAAAAAGTTATCTGATAAAATATTGTTAGAATAATATTAAAAAATAATATTCTAACAATATTTTATTTAATTTTCAACTCTCCTCATCTCAACTCACTATCCAAACCTAACTTTAGGATTTTCAGATAGGGCTAGGAGATGTTATTTCCTTAGGAGTCTTGATTAGATTAGAGGTTGCAAATAAACTAGGAGTTGCATTTAAACTAGGAGTTATGGTTAAACTAGGAGTTGTCATTAGATTAGGAGTCATGCTTGAACTAGAAATTGTGTTTGTATTAGGAGTTGTGCTTGGATTAGGAGCATAGTGCTTGGGCTTGCTCGCCCTCCCTTGATCTTAATGGGCTCGAGATGGGCTTGGGCTCATTTGTTGGGCTAAGTCAAACTTACTTTCTAAAACTGGAAACCCTAATCCTAGTGTAACCGTAACTTTCTTAGTCTAGAAACTTGAAGGTTCGGGGTGTTACTAATTAACTCATAAGTCATAGCACCTGTGGTTAATTCTAAAAAAAAATAAAATTACAGGATCTTAAACCTAAGTACCCCATAGCACAACGGTGTTTGCCCAAAAGTTCCTAAATCTATGTAATTAGTTGATTACATGATTTTTATGTTGCATTACTTTAATAAGTTGAGTTAATAATTACTTATCAAAAAAATAAATTGAGTTAATAGGCTAAATATGTTACCATCTTGCTTGTTAAGCCTTTTTTTCATTGTTTTTTGTGGAATTTTTTTTTTGTTATGATACATTAATTTTTAAAATATGCACGCATGCAATTGCGCTTTGTGTCTAGGCTGTAGATGGCGTTTGTGCCTAGTCTTTTAACAATACTGGATGGTGTTAGCATTTGCAACTTCATTCATATCTCCTGAGAAATGAATAATCTCTCAGCACGCGTTCTTCAATTATCATCTACACAAGTCATTGGGAAAATAGCCAATGGAATTGGCTTTTGAGTTATTTTATAGCTTCACACTATGATCTGTATCTTAACTCAAATAACTATCTTTGCTTCCTATGGACTGATAAAAGCCAAAATCCGCCCTTGTTGAGTCTGATATATTTCTGATAATTGCTCTGGTAGGCTTGACAAAACTTGGACATGCTAGGATTTAAATTTGTAAAGTAAAATAGGGAGTGATCACTGATAAAGATGGCTTCACTACTTTCAAGAGAAGTTGAAACTACCATCAAGCAGACATAAGCAATAAAAATGTTTTGAGGTCCTTGATCATGGCAAATTCTGTTCCTTGGATGAATCTCATCTTTGAACTCTTTGGCTTTCAATTTGTGGAATTGATCTTATGAAATATTATGTAGTGCCTTCTTTTTCTTGGGAAAGACAAAGGAAGTTGAAATAGGTCAGGGTGCTAACAACATTAATTATATTGTTTATTATGTCTCATCTAATAATTTAATGTGACCTTCATTTTTTCTAGATTGCTAAGGTATTAGAATTTATTGGGAACAAAGAAGGACTGCAACTTCCATCTGGATTTGCTGCTCGAATAGCAGAAAAGTCAAATCGAAGTCTAAGGAGAGCCATATTGTCATTTGAGACTTGTCGTGTCCAACAGTTGGGTTCCATAATGCCACTCATTGATCCTTGTTGATTTCTTGCTATTCTTCATCATTTTTTCCTCAAATACACACCTTATAAATATAGCACCACAAAGTTTCTGATAGCTGTTCTGTAACTTTCTAATGTGACTTGGATATAGGTATCCTTTTACAAGCAAACAAGTAATACCCCCAATGGATTGGGAGGAGTATGTTGCTGAAATAGCATCTGACATAATGAAGGAGCAGAGTCCTAAAAGGTTTGACCTATATGAATTGTAGTGTATTGTAATGTTATAACAGTATAGTGAAGATCTAAATGTTATACCTATCGTTGTCAGTACCTTTGTCATTGCCCCTTTATGTTTCTTCAATGTTTTCCCTAAATAATACTCAATGTTTTCATTTTAATTAGCATGGCGAGTTGCATCTGGCACTAGTATGATCTTTGGTGCTATCATGGAAGAAATTTCATTCTATCATTCCAATTTTATTGATTACACAGTAATGCAGTTGTCCTTTATTGTCACTCAGAAAATTAGGTTTAGATGTCACATTTCACCATCAAATTGCATCCATTTCAGTGTCATGTAGGTGTAAGTTAATCACCTTTTGTTCATTTTATGTCAGACATCCTTGATTATCATTGTCATACTTTTAACGCATACTATGCCCAATCCCTCCTATACTTGTAATTAGTATTTCTTAGCAATCACTTTTCAGAGGCTAAACTTGTGGAGTTGATATGCAGGCTTTTAGTCTCACCACTAGCTTTCCACCTTTATACACTTCACATGTCAATAGCTTGTGGTGTAGTGGTGCTCCTCATTCTTTTGAAGTTGAGGTTTTGGAGTTCAACCCATTGCGAGCTAGGATTGTGATTGGGCTGGCTGATTTTGATTGTTTGGTGTGCCCACTAGAATTGTGTGTTTGGCTCATTGTAAATGTTAGCCCTAAGACCCTTTACCATTATCTTTCTTTCTTATATACAGATCCTCCAAACCAGCATATTAGTTAACCTTGAAAGCTGAAACTGTCCATATCAAATGAATAAAATAAGAGGCTTGTTCCCCTTTATTGTCGTTAAATACCTCCTACAATTGGTCCATCTCAGTGGTGAAATGCCTTTATAAATGATGAGTTTTGTACAAAATTAGGGGAACTTTATGATAATCGTGTTTGAAATGACCATTCATGATTGAGAAGTCATATATCTTATTAATCATGTGTCAAAAGATTTTATGTAAATTCAAGCAGAAACTACGAAACAGAAATGACTTTTGCTGTTTAGATATGTACACACACAACGGAAATGCATTGCCCCCATCATTTGTAATCTAAAACTTGGTAACACTGTAGAGTATTAGGTTTTTATTTATGGTCAGACTTCCTATTTCTTCACCACTAACATTAGAGTTTAGATGACTTGAAAGTCGGGTTTGTCGTGGTTGGTTTTTACAATACCCTTATTCCCTTGGAGGGAGATAATTGATTGTTTGGAGAGGATAGGACCAGTGGCATGTTCACTGTGTAGTTCATGGAAGCATTCGACACATTCCATCTTGTTTTCGAGAGTTCATATGCAGTTTCTAATCTATTCAAATTTTTATCAATAGCATCTTACCAATTTGAACATACTAATAGCTAGGATGGATGATTTCTTTCTTTGCATTCCAAATCAATTTTATAGTTATGCAAGTGGTACCTGCATTTCCTTGGGTATGCATGCTACTTCAAACCATTTAGTTATGCATTTCTCCATATGCTTTAGGCTGTTCCAGGTTCGAGGGAAGTTGTATGAGCTACTTGTTAATTGTATTCCTCCAGAGATCATCCTGAAGGTCAAGGCTCCTTTCATGTTGTTATTGTAATTTTTACGTTTTCTATTTGAATTGAGTTCTTATTACTTATTTTTTGATGGCTCAGAGGCTGCTCTATGAATTGTTGAAGAAATTGGATGTGGAACTAAAACATGAGGTTTGCCATTGGGCTGCATATTATGTAAGCTAATATCTTTTCTGTTTCAGGTTATATCTTCCATATAAGTCTTGTTTGCATTAAGCGGTCAAATAAGGCTCTATATATGCGATGCCCTTGTGTTCTGTATAATTCTGCACAGAAACGCACGCACACACATACAGACATACACTATCTATCTGATCTCAACTATATACTGAGTGAAAACAAGGCATTTATTAATCCATCTGTATAATTTCCTACAGGAACATAGGATGCGTCTTGGACAGAAAGCCATATTTCACATTGAAGGTACTTGACTGTTGTAAGTTTGTAACTGTTTGAAATAATGAAGCCACACAAAAGCATAGACAATGTTTTAAATGCTTGTTCCACTTTTATGCTCTGTTTCTGTACTTTGCAAATTCTATAAACAAAATGATTTAAAGATGCTAAAATTTATGCTCCAAATCCTTGTATGTTTCATTTTCTATTCTGAACATTATAGTCCAGCTTAGAAAAAATATTTTTAGAGGTTTCATCCTCACTATATGGATTGAAGCCATGTTGAAGCGCAAGTTGTTTGCATATAAGCTTTGTAAATTCAGTACATATACATGCAGAACAGTCCTACTCCGCTTTTAGCATTTAATTATGTGACTTGTGCTGAATGTTCACGAGAGTTCAAATTTTTTGTCCTTAGACATTATGTTAAAATTTCTCTTTGCTATCTACTAGTTATTTGTGGGGTTTTACAAAGTGCAATCTTTACTTTGTTGCAGTTATATTATTTTATGTTGTGTTATCCATTTCGAATTCCTGATTTCTGTACCTCATATGTACCACAGCATATCTTGATTACACCATTTTACATCCTGAAGGTGATATGTTCAGTCTAATAGAAACATGACTATTATATGAGCCACGCTAGTTTGTTAATTTTGATAGAAAATGGTTGTATTGAGATAAATGAAAAGATATGGTAGACAAAGAACGAAGAGATGATAAATATGGAGGTGGCAGGGAGTAGTATAACTATATAATGGCATGAAAGATGCTTTCAGCTGATACCATTTGGGTGGAAGAGAATTCTAAGAGTTGGACCCCAATTAAGTAGGATTTTTTAGGCCTAGTTAGACTTGAGGTGCTTGTCTGTCATGCTTGTAGAAGCGTTTCCAGTCGGAGGAAGTATATTTAATTCAACCAGTGGTTTTTTTTTTTGGATAGGTAAACAATTATATTATATTAATACGAATAGGCATAGCCCAAGTACACAGGGGTATACAAGAGATTACACCTATTTAGGAGGAAGAAATAGAAATGAGAAAATACGAAAATTGAGGCCATTGAAATCTACAGCTTTGGCCCAAAGAAACAAAGTTCTAACAAACAGTAATCTAATCTCCTCCAAAGAACGCTCCCTGTCTTCGAATGTCCGGTCATTTCGTTCCTGCCAAATCACCATAGAATATAGATAGGAATTATCTTCCACGCAACTGAGATTTGTGGAATACTACCGAGGTTCAGCCAGCATGCCAGAAGTTCGACCACTGTTGGAGACATAACCCAGGCTAGCTCTACCCGTCGAAATGCATTGGCCCATAATGCTCTAGCGATCTCGCAGTGTAGTAGAAGATTGTCCATAGTCTCATCACTTTGGCTACACATACAGCACCACTCCACCACTATCACCCTGTGTTTCCGTAAATTATCCATCGTTAGAATTTTTCCGATGCAAAAAATGCTGCCCTCGGAGGGCTTATTTCTCCAAATTCTTTTCCATGGAAAGTGATTATTCTGCGGTTGTGAGGGCCTTAAAGAAAGAACGAATTGAAAAAATACCTTTTCTGGCAGGTATCGACCACAACGTATCAGCTCCTTGATTCTTCAGTCTCATGGAGTATAAGAGTTGGAAGAATTCTACAAAATTGCTAATTGCCCAATCTTGGGCCACCCTAGTGAAGCTCACATTCCATTGAAGCTTCTTTCTCACGTGCAAGTATGAACATTGTGGGGGAATAAGTCCCTAAGAGCTCGATCTCCACATCATATGTCATGCTAAAATTTAATTCTTGAGCTTTCTCCCATCACAATTCTAGTATGAAAGGCAAAAACTCTCCACCCTCATCTAATGTGCTTCCATAAACCTATGCCATAAACTCCATTTACCTCCTTAGTACACCATTCCCCACACACACACACACACACTCCAAAATCTCCATATTTGTAATCAATCACCAACTTCCATAAAGCTTCATGTTTCATATTGTAGTGCCAAAACCATTTATCAAGTAAAGCCCGGTTGAACACACTCAGATTTCTGATTCCCAAACCACCAGAAGAGATTGGGGAATATCTTGTCCCAATTGACTAGACGAAATTTGAATTCATTCCCAAGTCCGCTCCGAAGGAAATCATGATGCAATTTCTCAATACGTGTCGCCACACTTGCAAGAATTGGGAACAAGGATAAAAAATAAGTAGGTAGATTGTAAAGAGTGCTTTTGATTAGAGTAATCCTACCACTTTTCGACAGATACAATCGCTTCCAACTTGCCAATTTTCATTCAATCTTCTCAATTACTGCATCTCAAATAGTTTTAGCCTTGGAGGCGACTCCCAGAGGAATGGCCAAGGTAATTCATAAGGAAAGAGGTTACAACCAAGAGTGTTAAACAATAGCCAGATGTTACGAACATTGCCAACTAGAACCAACTCTGACTTGGATAAATTCACTTTCAAGCTGAAAACAGCCTCAAAGCAAAGTAGAAATGCCCTGAAATTTAACTCTGCCTCACAAAAAATAAGGATATAGTCTGTAAACAACAAATGGGAAATGTGAATAGTACCTCGATGTATGGCACCAACTCAAAAACCTATTAGAAACCCACTATTAACCATCGCTGAAATCATTTTGCTACATGCCTCCATGACTATGACAAAGAGAAGTGGGGACAAAGGGTTCCCTTGCCTTAGACCTTGAGAGCTGTTAAAAAAACCCACTAGGTAGCCATTCATCAAAATTGAGAATTGCGCCATCGATATGCACCACCTAATCCATGTGCGCCACTCCCCCCAAAACCACAGCTCCCAAGCAAGTACAACAAAAAATTCCAATTGACATAATCTTAGGTCTTCTCCATATCCAACTTGCACAAAAGACCCAGATTGCCTGATTTTTAGGCATTCAATGGCGATGAGTACTGAGTCAAGTATTTGTCTTCCCCGTACAAATGCATTTTGGGGTTTCGTAATTATCTGCCCCAAAACTCCTCCCAGTCGATTTGCAAACACCTTGGAAATGATCTTATACACCCCATTTTAATGGGCAGGTAATCCTTAACCTCCAATGCCTCAATCTTCTTGGGAATAAGAGCAATAAAAGTGGGTTGAAACTTTTCTTAAATTTTCCAACTGAGAAGAATTAATGAAATACCGTCATTAAGTCCTCCTTCACCACTTACCAACAAGATTGGAAAAAAACCATAAAAAATCCTTCCGGCCCAGGTGCTTTGTCTTTAACCATCTTCCTCACTACTTCATGAACCTCAGCCTTCTCAAACAGTCTCTCTAACCAAATGACATTCTGTTGTTCAATGGATTAAAATTAGCCCATCAATCTTCGGCCTCCATCCCTCTGGCTCGGTAAGTAACTGCTCAAAGTAACCAGCAACATGTTCTTGGATAACAGGGATCTCCGTGCAAACAGTTTCGTCAATATTCATCATTTTAATGATATTAGTTCTCCTATGGGAATTTGCCACACTATGAAAAAATTTTGTGTTGCGATCACCCTCTTTCAACCACAATGTCTGAGATTTTTGCTGCCAAGAATTCTCCTCCAATATGGTAACCCTCTCTAGTTCTAAGACTAGTTATGTTCTCTGAGCCAGTTCCTTCGGTGAGAGGGCCCATCCCTCTTGTGCCCTCTCTACCTCATGAAGCTCCACCAATAGTGACTTCTTGCGGTTGCCTATATCACCAAAAGACTGCGCATCCCAAAACTTTAAATCTTTTTTCAAAACTTTCAACTTAACTACCAGAATGAAGCTAGGGGTACTTTGGATTTGATAGGAAGACCATCATTGCCTAACCTGTTCCACAAAGCCGTTAGTTTTTAGCCACATATTCTCAAATTTAAAGTATCTCCTTGAATTCCCCCACAATCCAACAAAATAGGGAAATGATCAGAACATAGGCGAGTCAGTCTTTTTTGGCATACCTCCAGATAATGAGATTCCCACCCCGGCGATACTAGAAATATCTCCCCATGAGAGGAAAGTCCACCAAACCCAATTAAAAAATACAATTCGAGAAATTCGACATTGTTGGCTGCAACCCGCTATCTCTCGATCTTTTAATTGGGAATCTGACAATATTAAAGTCCCCACCTATACACCAAGGAAGTTCCCACTATCTGTGTAACCCAGCCAACTCTTCCCTAGAGAATTTCTGCTGCTGTCCAAGGTTGGCCCATAAATTCCAGCAAAAGCCCATCTAAAATTATCCTCCACATTTTAAAAAGAACAAGCCACACTGTATTCCCCGATATACTCCATTTTTTCCACCATCCGTCTCTCTCGCATAATTAGTACTCCACCCGACGACCTATCAAAACAAGAAAGACCCAATCAACATATAGACAACTCCACACAATTTCTAATGATGCTTGAAATATTTTCCATCTTGGTTTCCTGCAAACACACAATATCCGCCTTCCACTCTTGAAGCAAATTTTTTATCTGTAGGTGGTTATTTACCTTGTTAAGCCCTTGGACATTCCATGATATAATCTTAGGCACGAGAGGTTTTCTATTGTACTTGTTTTACTTGGGGAAAAAAACTTGTTTCTGTTGAGCCTTGATATATTTCAAATCGAGTGAAGAACTCATGCTAGAATTATTTGACATGCACACGGTTTTATTTATTTATTTAGTCTATGTTTATATTTAATCATAGGGTATATTTCTCAAACTCGACAATTCTGTGGAGTCCCATGACTACAGATTTTGAAAATGAATAAATGTAAATGCATAGGAACTTGTACCCTACATTTTGCTAAAAAAAAATAACTTGGACTAGGTTTTTAGATAAAGTCTTATATTGGTAGGACTTGTGAAAATGGCTTTGGGAAAATGGAAATACAAGTCTATGTAAAATTATGAGAGCAGTAGCATGTTATTATTGAGGTAAAGACGTGGCTTTTTTATCGGCTGGTAAACTATTTTATTTCATATCTGTTCTCCATTCGCATCTGGCCAGCCACAGTATTTTTTTTTTTTTTTTCTGATTTTCCCTCGGGCAGCACGTGTTCTTTTACTAGTTCACATGCTATGTTTTTCTTTTTATTCAATGTTATGTGATCTCAACATTATTGCTCGTCAGAGCATACCTTTTATTTGGGTGTGAATGATCTTCTTCGAGCATTGGTCGTGTGTAGAACTGATTTCTATTTTGGGAATAGTCAAAACGAAAAATTATTACTTTTATATTACGAGAACCACAATCATGCTTTGGTTTAGTGTAAACAGGTTTCGGCACTTGCCAACGCATGCTTCATATGAATACCTGCATATCATGGTGTGACTACCAAATACAGGGCCACCTTATATTTGTATCACTGAATGCCTTATCTATTGATATATCTATATCTCTATATATTCTTTGTTTCCCTATCTATTGACTACCAAAGACGGAAGTCATTGTGCATTGCTTTATAAGCTAACTGGCCAGCCTCTTTTGATGGGTTTTGCAGCATTTGTGGCCAAATTTATGAGCATCTACAAGTCTTTTCTCGTTGCAACGTTTGGCTAAGGACCGGCTTGCTTGCTTGCAATGCTAAAATAGGCAGAACATACTGAAATGGATTTGTGTACTTGCTCCATTTTTTATTTTTTATCATGGTACTGGATGTCATTCTACTTGAATCCAAATAGTGGTTCTGCAAAGTTAAAATGTCGAGGATATATATATATATATATATATATATATGTGTGTGTGGAAAATGCTAGTTTGTCCTCTCACTTTCCACTTAGTTTGATTGTTTGTGTATTTAATTTTATTTTATTTTTTACTTAATGATTAAGAAAATAATTTTTGATATATTGGTGTATTTTTTTTATTTTTTAAAAATATTTAAATATGTTAAAAAAAATATAAAAAAATGAGAAAAAGAAAAAGACTAAAATGACCTAACGGTCAAAAGGAGCGGAGCGGAGTTAGCCAGAAGAGTAGAAGTATTCCTTGGACAAAGTGCATTACTTGGAATGGTTTTATTGCTTCCTTAGAATAGTTTTATAATTATATTGCCGGCTCGTTAGAAGAGGTCTACGAAAGTAAAAGTTTTAAAAGAATGAATTAATTCAATAATAGATAAGGTGCATGGCTTCGAATCAAAATATTTATGCAAATATTAAAATAATGAGAATTTAGTGTCACCTTAATTTGGTCATTATTAATTTTTTCTAAAAGAAATTTAATTAAATATCAGATTCAGGACATAATGATATTCACATTCACAAATAGCAAGTGGTTCTCAGGCAAGCTAATGAGATAGATCGAAGTTGGATAGTAACTTTATAGGACTTATATCCATCGTGGTCTAATTCAATGCGTTATATCTATCAACATGTTAAATAGAAGAGTAAAAGTCACCACTTCCATAATTAACAGTAATCTTCTTTGTTATCGTTTATGCCTTTTCATATGAACCCAATTTCACCATCGACAACGAGTTTTTGTTTTCAATTTTTTTTTCCCATTTTTATATAATTTTAACTAATTTATAAATTTTAGTATTTTTCTTATTTTAATATTTAATATTTTAAATTTTTAATTCTTTTCTATTTAATTTAATAACATGTAAAAAACCCACCCGTTAATCTAAGCGGGTGGGCGAATACATTCATTATATTTCTTCAGATGAGCAAGTTGGTTAAAAGTTCTTCCACCCGCCTACCCATATTATAACCCAAGTTCCTGCAAATATAATCATAACTTCTAAAGCCTAAATGCTAATTTGGGGCCCCCACTTTTTATTTTCTCATTTTCTCTTCTTTTATTTTTTTCCTTCATTTTTTCTTCTCTCAATCATCAAACTCTTTCTTTTTCTTTTATTTTAGAGAAATAATAATTACAGTTGTGAGTGTGCAAGTATCGTTGAATCACTTAAAAAAAAAATACGAGATTTATATGAAAAGAAAGTAATTTTTTAATAGTGAATCTCATTCTTTTTCAAAACGACTGCACGTCACTTACGTACTACATGATTTATGTAGCATTACTCTTTCTTTTAATTCTTCTCTCTTACTTTTAATTCTTCACTCTTTTGTTTTGTTTTTTTTTTTTCCCTCTCTTCTATTTTACTGATTGTTTCAAGCAAACAAATACCCTAAATTTCTCGGTGTTGATTTTTTTTTTAAATTAAGATATTTTTTAATTTTTCTTTATTTTGATGTTGATTTTGGACAAATATGTGGACGAAGATGAAAAATCTGGCCACCCAGTCTACAGGAACGAACGAAGTGTGCAAAAGATGGGGTAGATGACAGGGGCTAAATGGTCTCCCTGCCCAAGTGAGACTGGGGTTAGGGGAGGGCAGCTAGCCACCCCCATAGGGCAAGGAACTAGGAAGCAACCCTAGTAGAAATATGATACATTATCTATTAATTGGTTACATCCTTATACCATACACCTACTTTGATTTTTATCTTTTTATTTTCCTTCCCTTAAAGTACTAGTAGTGGACTCAACAAAGTTTGACCAAAATTTAACTAGGAGATTTACTTTTACAAATTTAGTGTGACACCCCCAAACCCTTGCTTGGGATGTAATAGAGACTTGGAGCGTCGGGACATGCAAGACAAGGTTACATACCCTCGTTCATGACAGTTAATATGCAATGCATCTTAATATGCAACTAGCATTATGCAATAATCGCAACGGAATAAGGGTGATTAGTTATAACTCATGCCATAATGAACTAAAACATCCTAATAGCATTAATAGCCATCATAAGTTCAAACTTAAGGATAGAATTTCCTTAATACAAAATATTTAATTTAAGTTCTATGGTTAGATCAACTATTTCATACGCTCTGAAGTATGAAGAGACAATGCTTATGAGCATCAAAATTATATTTAGTCTTCGCTCATGGTTCGGCTCTTCTTCAACCATCTGTATCCAGTGGTCCTTCATGTTCTTCCTCTAGTAGTCCTGACACAACTTTTATCATTTCGTGGGGAATGAAAATGAGTCCAAAAGGGTGAGATTTACTTGAAATCTTAGTAAGTTAAACAACCAACTTGCACAGAGATAAGATATGCATGATTAATGATAAACATGATATGCATGCAATGATTTTTCAAAAAAAAAAAAAGAACAAAGAAAAAAAAATCTGTATTTGTCTCTCATTCAGGTTCCTCAACATTTTCAGAAAATCTTTGATACACTTTCTCTTTCAGAAAACATTTTCACTTTCTCATTTAAAAAACATGACATTTCGAAAGAGAACATTTCATACCTCATTACTTTCAAAAATCATAATATTTCATTGTTATTAAAGCCATCATTAACATACATATGGTAGCAACACGGTTCCCCATATGCACTGTGAGCACCAGTCGGTGATCGTAGCACAACTCATGTTGATACTCTTTGTCTGCATACTCATTCTCAATACATTGGTAATATAACATAACATCATAACATGTACACCTACCAGTATTAAGTGTCATAACAATTGACTTCGCTCCGGCGTTCTTTGAAAATAACTCATTCGAAACCCGTTGTTTGTTCTTTGTCAAGACAGGGGTTACCACTCCATTCTTAAACACTCTAGAGTGGACATATGAGTTTTACTAAGATAATTTTCTCATCCTAGCCTTTAGGGTCGTGATAAAATTCATTTTCATGCTTATGTTTGAAAAATATATTTCATGACATGTGCATATGTAACAAGCTTTCATGTGAAAATAATATTTATAAGCAATATGCTAAAAATTGTGAAAATCTCACATATCATATAAACAAGTAATCAAACACTCAATGATGTATCATATGATGTTTCAAGCTCAAAATGACATTTAATATGAATGTGACGTTTATACAAGAATCATAAATAAATTATCTAAGAGTAAGTTAGAAGCTAACTTACAAACTTCTCGAGTTTGAAAATATCGTAGTGGCTAAAATCAAATTCGTACTAATTTAGGGTTTGTACTACTATGGAAGACGTTCATAATCAAAAAGTTTCAAATTGGGTATATATAAAATACCCCTAAACTCTCAAAAGTTGCCACCAAGGCCTTAATTTTTCACTATTTGCAAACAAATCTCAAACTTAACCAAACTTCATGGCCCTCATATTTTTCATATTGTAAAACCATCTATACCCTTAAAATTTTAAAATTCAAAGTGGAACTAGCTCAAACATACACAACCTGTGACATATACTCTAGTTGACACCTAAGTGTACTTTCAACAATTGATCTCTATGAATGCATGCATATACAATTTTATTAAATCACAAATAATCACTATAGTCTTTAATGAAATGATAAAGGTTAAATATTAGGTGAGCAAGTTCCAACACTTAATCATGGTTAAGAACCTTAATCTTCATTAATTATTTATTAATCAAGCATGATGCTCTTAGCCTAAATCACCAAGGCATGCTTTCAAAATTCACCCAAAACATGTATTTTCATTCTTATCCCAATCATAAGATCTTCTAAATGCTCATTGATCAAGCCTAGGTGAAATAAATCAAAACTTCATAAAATAAGCATGATTTAATCAAAACCGTGCATGCTTGATGATCAACACAATGTAGAATTAAAACCTATCATAGCAAGCTTCTAATCTCAAGATCAAACCTTCAATGATCATTCTATGACATTAACAAATCATATTAAAATATGCTAAGACATGTCATAGCTAAGATTTTCACTCAAAACAATTTAAACACTTAATCCATCCTTAATTAACCCGATTTTGAATTAAGCATGGTAACATCTTCTAAACTCAACCAAAAGTCACTCCAACACTTGAAAAAAATAAGACTTAAAATGTAAAATAAGTTATAGGGCAAGAAATCTTACAATTTTCGTGGCCCTTAAAGCTCCCAAAATAACTTTACTCAAGAACACTCAAGAACTCTCAAGAACTTCACTTGGTTTCACTCTATTGCTCACTAAGGGGGAGAAATGCTCTCAAGACTCAAGAGAAGGCTTGGAGGAGAGGTGTGGAGGAAATGAGGGGGTGAAGGAGCTTTTTATAGGCAGCCAAAGGGGAGGAGATGTTGGCCTAAACCCTTGGGATTGGATGGTTTGGGTGGTGGTGTAAGGTGTTGAAATTTCAGATTGCTTTCATCAGCTTGTATCATCTTGTGCAGGGGGAATAATGGCCTAAAATCACCATGAACTCATCAAGTCAGGTGCTACATTAAGCCTAAAGAAGCTGGTTTGGTCGTTGTACAGAAGGAAGAGAAGAAAAACCATAAAAAACCATCAATGGGGCTGACAAGTTCAAGGTGGTTTTCCTTGGACAATTTTGTTCATTGTCTTGACATATCTTCTTAACTCATCATCATTGTTGATTTATGTAGGTGAAAGGTCACTTATTGAAGGTTTTTTCAGGTGGTAGAAGGTAGAGGATTGGCTACAAAGTGATCATGGAGGTGTAGCTCAAAGAAGATGATGTAATGCAGGGTGATTGCTGAAATGGAGTGGTGCACAAAAGCCATTCGATTTTGGTGCCTTCTTTGGGTGGAAAAACCTGGTCAAAGGATCATGATGGCCATGAGAGCCTCTTGGAGATTGGGTGGTGCTGAAGGTGGCATGGGGTGGTGGCTTAACCATGGCAGATGGATGGTTGAAACTCAAACCAATTTACTTTCTATTCAACTAGCTTCCAAGGTGCAATCGCTTTTGGTTATTTGGTTTGGTTTTTTGAAACCAATTTCATCCAAGGCTTAGTCTGGGTTATAAGGGATCATATGAGGTGTTAAAGGACCATAGTGACCTTGAGAAAAAAGGCACAAAAAGATAGGGCATAAGGTGAAAACAGTTCATTGCACACAAAGGGTACACATGTGTGCCGATTGGTATAGTTTGAGATTTTGATATGTCATTTCTTCTAATGGCATGTGTGGAGATTTATTAAGGGTCCTAATATGATCTAAGAATGATGTAATATAATAATGAAACAAGAAAATTTCAGATAAAAAAGGTTAAAAAGATTAAGAAAAACAATTAAACTCTAAAACATGGTTTAAAGATCACTAATCATGGGTAAGTTGATTAATGGTCTTAACCCAATTCAAAAACTTAATTTGGGTACTTAGGTATGACATGGACTTGAGGAAACTCATAGTATGGTGTATTAGGCTTTCAAATTGAAGAGTGAAAAGAATCAAAACAAGATTTTTGGCCTTGTTGGGCTTAAAAGGGCCATGAGTGTGAGTGAGAGTTTCATGGGCTTTGGGTGTGGGTTGATGGGAGGCCTTTATGTTGGGTGTATGTGGAGACTGGTTTTGGAGTTGAAAAATATATTTTCTTGATGTGCGCTCGAGCAAAGCTCAACCCGTGAGTTCGCTCTAGCCAATGTTGATTTGGTTGTTTGCTCGAGGACCGTTTGACACGACGCACAAGCGAAAAACGAAGATTTTGCTAGATTAGGATTTTTAGTGTCATTTGCTATATATATTTGTCATATTTGACTTGTGTTGGACGACTTTCTGCATATTTTGAAAGAGAACAATTGTCTAGTGAGTGCATATTGTGTGAGAGAGCAAAAGGCTCTAGAGAGTGTGAGTTGAGATTGAGTAATTGTAATCTTCTCTAGTTAATAAGATTTCTGCAGCTCTATGGATGTAGACAATTTGCCGAACCACGTATATTGTGCGTCGTGTACTTGATCGTAATTGCTTTTACTTTATTTGCCGTCATTGGTGTGTGTGTGTTTTGCACAACAATTCACAACAACTGGTATCAAGAACCAAGGTCGAATTTTAAAGAGAATGATGCCTGGAGATAAAGCGATCATACCCGGGATCGAGAAGTTCGATAGCACTGATTTTGGATACTAGAAGATGCAGATCGAGGACTATCTCTATGGGAAGAGGCTCCATCTTCCATTGTTGGAAAAGAAGCCGAAGAGCATGGATGATGCTGAGTAGATCCTGTTAGATCGACAGGTTCTAGGGCTTGTTCGACTGACCTTGTCTAGAATAGTGGCACACAATGTCAGTAAGGAGATAACCATGGTGAATCTCATGACCACTTTGTCAGGTATGTATGAAAAACCGTCGGCAAACAATAAGGTGCACTCGATGAAGAAATTGTTCAATCTAAAAATCTCGGCAGGTATGTCTGTAGCCCAACACTTGAATGAATTCAATACGATCACAAATCAACTATCTTCTGTAGAGATTGAGTTTGATGATGATATTAGAGCGTTGATTATGTTGGCATCGTTGCCAAATAGTTGAGAGGCCATGAGGAGAACTGCGAGTAGTTCATTTGGCAAGACAAAACTGAACTACGAAGACATACGTGACATGGTCCTTGCTGAAAAGGTATGTAGGATATAGACTTGAGTGAGTTCTCGAGTTCAGGATCTGGCCTGAATGTTGACAATCGGGGCAGAGGACATGATAGGTCAAACTTTAAGAGCAGGAGGAAGAGCAAGACGAGATCTAGGCAACATATCACATGCTGGAATTGTGGCAAGCCAGGCCACATCAAGAAAAACTGCAAGAACAAAAAAAGTGCTGAGGATGATGCGGTGAATGTAGTGGCAGAAGAAATTCATGATACCTTACTTCTTGCAGTGCACAGTCCGATTGATGATTGGGTGTTGGATTCAGGGTCTTCGTTCCATAGCACCTCACATCGAAAAATCATGCGAAATTATGTTGCTGGTGATTTTGGGAATATGGATGCGGCTGATGGAGAGACACTGGATGTAATGAGAGTGGGTGATGTGTACATCACACTTCCAAACAAGGGCGTGTGGACTTTACAGCAAGTCAAACACATTTCAAATCTGAAGAAAAAATTGATCTCTATGGGACAGCTTGATAACAGCGATTTTGCAGTAGCGTTTTCTAGAGGAGCTTGGAAGATCACTAAGGGTACGCTGGTCTTAGCGCATGGTAAGAGATCTAATTCATTGTATTTAACATCAGGGTCTAGTGATGTGCAAAGAAATACAAGAGTGCAAAAATGCATGTTTAATCGAGCGAAACAATGGGAGGAAGCCAAAGGGAGTCAGTTTTGCCGTTCCTCATGAAAGCCTGGGAAAGTTGGCTGAGGTTGTCAAGATCGATTCGAGACTAGATACTCCTAGTGTAGTGGGAGTTGTAAGTCTCCCAATGGATGTGCTAACTAAGGGCGATGTACATGGAATACTGAAGTTGGCTTGACTTCAGTGCGTCTTCTGGCTTGAAGACGGGAGCTATGGGCTGCAAAGATTATAAGGCTTGGCTGGAAATAGTGGCTGGCATGTGGAGACTCAGTCTCCAAGTGGGAGATTGTTGGGGTGTATGTGGAGACTGGTTTTGAAACTGAAAAAGGTGTTTGCTGGATGTGCGCTCGACGTGCACTCGAGCGAAGCTCAACCCGTGAGTTTACTCGACATGCGCTTGACAGTGGGCTTGATCAAAACTCAACCCGTGAGTTCACTCGAGTCCTGTTCGATAGTAAGTTTGAGCGAGACAAAGACCCTAATGTTTGATCGAGTCTCGCTTGAGCCAATATTGATTTGGCTGTTCGCTCGAGGCACGCTCGACAAGTTGCTAGAGAAAATAACGCAGATTTTGCCAGTTAGGGTTTCCAACGCCATTTGCTATATATATTTTTCATATTTTACTTGTGTAAGACGAATTTTTACATATTTTGAGAGTGAACAATTGTCTAGTGAATGCATATTGTATGAGAGAGCTAAAAGTCCTAGAGAGTGTGAGTTGCCGAACCACGTATATTATGCGTCGTGTGCTTGATCGTGATTGCTTTTACTTTATTTGCTGTCGTTGGTGTGTGTGTGTTTTGCACAACAATTCACAACACTTTATGCCCAGATTTGAGGGCTCATCTATGGCTTCAAAGGCCTACCAAGTTTGGGTCCAAAAGACAAGTCTTTCTAAGGTTGGGCCAAAGGCCTACACTCTCACCAAGTTAGGCCCAAAAGCTTTAAGCCTTCTATACATTGGGCTTAACTTCTAAGGTTCTACAAGAAAGACCTATATTCTTGTAACTCCCAAATTGGTCTAGGGCTTATGGTATATATTCTTAGCCCATCACATCCTTAGTGAATTAGAGGCCTAAAGCCTTATGTCCATCAAGTTGAGCCTAAAGCCTTAGTATCTCTCATAAGCATTTATACCCAAAAAGTTTGGGCCCTTAATAAACCAATCTCTAGGGCCTTCCTAAATCTATAAAAAATTTAACCCAAATTACTTAGTCCAATAAGGTGGCAAAATCTCCAATATGCCACTTGTCATTCTAACATTGGCCTCTTGGCACCTTTTCTCAAAATCAATATTGCACTAGAATCTTCTAAAAATTCTACTAAACACAAAGTATATGGTCCTCTTGCCAACTCAAATATCCAAAAATGTTCTTATTTTCAAATAGCTCAACTCCTAATTAACTAGGATTAAGGCTACTAAGGTCAAGGCCTAAGGAGCTTTTTAGGTGGGGTGTTACATTTAGTTAGCTAATTTTCAACAACACGAAATAACAAACTCTCCAAATCTATCATTATTATATTAAAATATTAATTTTGACATTTTCATTTATTTTAATTCTAACCAAATGACCAAAATACTGAAATGAACACCGCGAAAATCTAGTAGCAATAGCATAAAATGTAGCCGGCAATGATAACTTCCCAATAACGACGACTGAAAACAAAGGAATCACAGCGGCCACAATAGTGAACACAAGCTGTGCCCAAAATCCAATACTACCAAATTTCCTGAACTGCCTTGAAGTGTTCTCTAATCTTTTTGCCACCTACAACATCATCAAAATTACTTATCTTCGATGCGCGTCAGACACAATCTAAATATGGGTGAGAAAACCCTAATGCTCCGAAACAGCTGCAATTGCTATACACATCCTATATTAAAATTATCGACTTTGATTTATACCGAAATAAATGGGGAAAGAGGAATTTTTTATGCCAAATTAATATTTGACCAAAAACTTGGGCTAACAAGATTTGGCTAGTGAGAATAATTAAAGTTAAAAATACAATAGTTTTGTTGAGTCTATTACAATGAGTTTTTATGCAACCTAGTTAAATTTTTATTAAAATATAATTTTGTTGAGTCCACTACTAGTGTTCTTCCTCATTGACTTGGCCAAATCAATCTTTAAAATTTAGCCAATATCACACTTTTTTACATTTACCTATTTCATTTAAATTCAATCATTACATTGGATTATCTATTCACTCACTATATAATAATAAAATATTATTAATTTAAATTTTTTTATTTAATATATTTTTATCACATTTTGTAGCTCTACCAATTAAATGTTAATAATAATAATATTCTAATTAAATTAATATTAAAAAAAATCATATTTTCAAAAGTCATTTAATGTTAATAACAAAAAATATTCGATTAAACTCATCTAAAATTTTATCTGTAACAACCCGCTAGAAATTTACTGATAGAATTTCTATTGACTTTAGGAACCTCATGAAAACCCCATAAGTTTCTACAAATCGACCAATCGCACAGGTTTTAGTCTGTCAACATAGTCAGTATTATCTCTCACTCTGGTGCTAGAAATATTAGAAATATGAGTTTAATTATTTGAAGAAGTTAGAAGTGTCAGAATGTGTTTTGGTCTTTTCCATTAGACTCAGTTGATTATTTAGGATTTTATGGCGCAATAACCGATTTTCATAATTTTGGACGAAATGGTTGTTCGAAATTGTGAAATTATTTTTAGGGGTACTTCAAGGTTGAATTCCGGTAAACGATTTTCACTATAGGTTAATATGAATATTTAAAATTTTTCAGTACTAAGTTTATTATGCATTTTTTTGGAGTAAATAGTAGCCTCGATAAGCGCACCCAGTGCAGTGTTTTCAAAATCACAGTGTGGAATATCCAAATTAGGTTAGATAAGTTTTATTTGGACACTTGGCAAGATCATAGCCACACATAGTGAATAGTATTAGACACTTGGTACAAACAGGAACCATTAGACAGATCTGTGAAGGAAATGAAGGTGTGAGATCATGCCACCTAAGTAAAACTTTGTTTCATCTAAGTGTGGGCTCCGACTCCGATGGAGTCGGAGTTGTCGTTTCCGACCTCCGACTCTGATAAAAGTCGGAGCCCAATTGCCCCTCCGACTCCGACTCCGAACTGAGTCGGAGTCCGATTCCGATCGGAGTTCGGAGCTCCGACCTCCGATCGGAACTCTGAACGGAGGTCGGAGCTCCGACATCCGATCGAAACTCCGAACGGTGGTCGGAGGGAGTTTCGAACGGATGTTGAAGCTCCAACTCTGAATTAAATTTCCGAACTCCGTTCAGAAATAAATTTCTAGTTGTTGTTTTCTGTTCTTTTTTTTATTATTATTTAAATTTTGTTGTTCAATTTCGTTTTAGATAGTGAGCAACATATATTTTTTTTAAAAGTGAACCATCTACAAATATTTGGTTTATTCAAGAGTTTTCAATAATTTAAATATTCTTTCTGATTTTGTTACTGAATTTTAATTATATCTTTAATTTGTTTTATATCTGCCTGAAATTTACTAATTTAGCATTAAAAGTGCTCATGACTCATGAGTCGAAAATTACACAAATTTAAAATTTTATAGAGAAGAATGATGGTACGAATTTGTATAATTCGATTAATTTCAGTTGGATAATAAATTATAAACGTTTGAGAGAGAATGAATAAGTACTAATAGAAATTATAGAATAAAGAGTACTTATCCCACGTCTTTGCTCGGGATATAACTACATAAATATAACTATATAAATAGTTTAAAAAGTAAATAACATATATGATGTAGCTATAAGTTATAACAGTCTCATTTATAACGTAATAATAATATGACTCAGCCTTGAAATATAGCTACATAAAAATTAAACACGGATTTCACTCAAATGCTTTTTGTTCCATTGGTCATGCCTGAAATGAAGATAGAAAGTTGCAATCAATAGATGAAAAAAAATTGATAATAAAAAATTGAATACAGTAAAAGAATAATTTGATTCTTACCAAGAAAGGGAGTTCTCTCAACTCCATCCCAACTCTTAAGTGGCGTCCGTTCCAGACTCTCAATCATCGGTAATTATGTTAGGATTCACAATTAGATCTATAAAATCATAAAAAGTAGAAGTTAGAAATATTAAAAATAATTAAATCATCATTTAAAAGCATATAAACCTACCCGATTCAAGCCTATGGCTCTCGGCATCAACGCCAACGGTATCTAGTCCAATGGGTGTTTAGCTTATCCAATTTTGTGTGCAAACGAGGGCCTCCACGGTTGACGGTGACAATGAACTCCGATAAGCATCCAACACGCGACCTCCAGTCCTAAATGCCGACTCTGAGGCAACCGTAGTGACAGGAATGGCTAGCACATCTCGGGCCACACGGGAAAAGACTGGATACTTGGTGGAATTAACTTTCCACCAAGTTAATAACTGAAATACATCACTAGGTGTCTCGACAACTTCCATAAAATATCGTTCAACATCAGATGTACAATGCATAATATTCTTTGTTGACATGAGTTGATGATACTGCCGTATAATACGATAGCCTCTAACCCCTACAGATGGGTCAGTATCACCTGAGGAAACTGTCGATCCTGTCGGCCTCGAATGTGAGGAGCTACCAGCTGTGGATGAAGGCTGAGCCCTAGTACTGTAGTGATTATATAAGTCATCAACATCACTTCTTAGCAATCTAATAAACTCTGCAGCCTTCACTGCCCCGAGGACGGAATTTACCCAAAATTCTAGAACAGCCAACTTAACTCGGGGGTCAAGGATCACAACCACAAATAGCAATCTATTTATCTTCTCAATATTCCCCCCATATTTATCATATTTCATCTTCATCCTCGTAGCCATAGCAGATAACAATCCAGCAAAATCAGTACAACTATTTTCCAACTGGAAGTGAAGCTCCGAGAGCTCGCTGAAAAATGAGTTTGCAGTCGTATATTTGGATCCAGATAGCCGCATGGTTATCTCATAAAAAGTTCTTAAAAATTCAACAAAATAACTAACACTGGTCCAATCATGTGCGTCCGGTGCACAGAGCCCCTGTCCTGCTGGCTCCAACAAAGCATACCTCAGGCCCCCATTCTCGACCTCCATCCGCTCGAATGCTTTTTGGTACTTCTGTGCCACATCCAACATCATGTATGTAGAATTCCATCGAGTCGGAACGTCCAAGCACAGCATACTAGAACATTCAATCTTCAGATTTTCTGCTATTGCCTTAAACTTGGCAAGCCTTTGAGGGGAACCCCTCACATATCGTACAATGTTGCGGACTCGGGTTATGGAATCATCAAGCTCTTTTAATCCCTCAACAACTATGAGGTTAATGATATGAGCTCAGCATCGAACGTGAATAAATTCGTGGGCCCGAATGACATCATCTCTCACCGTCGTGTTCCACTTAAACCAATCAATTGCTGTTTCATTCGCACTGGCATTGTCAACTGTAATACACATCACTTTTCGAATTCTCTAGTCCTTTAAAAAATCATCCATCTTCGCCCCAATGGATGCACCTTTATGATCCACAATTTCTTTAAAACCAATAATTTTTTTATGCAAAATCCACTCACTGTCAATGTAGTGTGCTGTGATACACATGTAGCAGACGTTCTGTATGGAAGTCCATGTGTCAGTCGTAAATGACACTCTCTGGCCAGTGGTAATAAACATCTTCCTCATCTCCTCCTTGTCCTTCGTATGCTTCTTCATACAATCTCGCATCACTGTATACCGTGATGGAATGGGAAATCGTGGCTCAACAAAATTTAGAAACTTTCGAAAGCCTCTTTTTTCGACTGTGGTAAATGGCATCTCATCAGTAATTATCATCTCTGCAAGCATGTCCCTCAACATCTTCTCACTGTATTGAGGGATGACCAATTTCTTAGTCTGTGTACCATCAGTGGGTGTAGAAATTTGGTAACTGAGGTTGGTCTAATCAGTGGCTTGCAATCCCTTCGCTATCTTATATCTTTGGCAACTATTTAGATGTGCTATTAACACACTGGTACATTGCTTCTTCGAATGGCATCCACAAAGTGATCCACAGTAATGACATCTTGCTACCGGGTTCGCAATATTACCAGGAATTTTGGTAAAATGCTCCCATGTCCACGACCTCTTTTTAGAAGACCGTGGTGGTTGATCTTGCTCAATGGGCATCTCCTCTTCGTTGAAGATATCCTCATCCTCTATATCAACTGGGAGTGGGAGTCGACTACTCGCACAAGATGTAGCTGCCCTAGATGTGGCTTTAGGGGTGGAAGTACCCACCGATGTAGGAGTTGTAGCATTGGCATCCGCCACATCCCCTTGTGGACGATCATCTCCACTATGTCTAGGATCCATATCACAATCAATGAAGCTGAAAAAATTAAATTAGAAGCAAAAAATTAGTTTAAAAATAAACTAGGCTATTGTATTATTGTATAGGACATGTATTATTGTATCATAATGTATTATTGTATCGATGTATTATTACATCGAGCTTCGGTTGACTTGCGCTCGACTCAGTGGAATCCATCCAGGCATCCAGAGAGGTTCGCTCGACGTGCGCTCGAAGTGGCGCTCGAGTGGAACCCATCCAGAGAGGTTCGCTCGAAGTGGCGCTAGAGCAGAACCCATCACGTCGAAGTGGCGCTCGAGCAGAACCCATCCAGAGAGGTTCGCTCGACGTGCGCTCGAAGTGGCGCTCGAGCATAACCCATCCAGAGAGGTTCGCTCCACATGCGCTCGGCGTAGCGCTCGAGCAGAACTCATACAGAGAGGTTCGCTCGATGTGCGCTCGCGTAGCGCTCGAGCAGAACTCTTCCAGAGAGGTTCGCTAGACTTCTGCTCGACATATCGCTCGAGCCAATGTTCAATACAACGTGCGCTCGACTTGCGCTCGACACCTCGCTCGAGCGCAAGTGTTCAATACAATGTAAAATTGAGGGTTTTGAGCGCCGTGATTTGTTGGGACTATATTCAATACAACCAATACACAAGAATCACAACTGCTGGCTCCAATTCATAAGAGACGTGCTTGAATTAAATTTAGGGCTCATAACCTTACTCTCAGTGTAGGTGGAAGCTGAACAGAGGAGCAACGAGGAACGGCGGAACGGAGGAGCAACGACGAACGGCGGCACTTTGGCAAGAAAGATGTGAGACTTGAGGCGCGAGACGGCTTCACTGGTTCAGTGAGACGCGAGAGAGAAGGGTGAAGGAAGAAGGAAAAAGGAAGCATAAGAAGGAAGAAGAAGGGGGGACCTGGGCGAGTCGTGCATTTTGGAGGGCCTTTTTAATATGAAACGACGTCGTTCCATATTAAGTGGAACGGTGTAGTTCAAATTTTTTTTAAAAAACCTAGCTGTAAAACGACGTCGTTTTACAGCTGGGTTTTATGAAAACAATTTCGGAGTCAGAATCGGAGCTACCAGGAGCTCCGACTTCGACTCCGACTCCGAATAGTTATTTGGAGCTACTCTGAATTCCGACAACTCCGACTCCGTCGGAGTCGGCGTCGGAGCGGAAGTCGGATGGAGTCGAAATTTTTGAAATTTTGCACACCCTTAGTTTCATCTGATCAAACAAATTGTGCCAGACCAAAGAGGGTTTCAATCTTAGTGAAACCCTAAATGGTTGTGATCCAATTGAAATCCCAAAAGTTTGGTTGAAATAGAAACCCTAAACGGTTTCCCAAACCCTAAAGTTGGCCTGTAAACCCTTTCTAATCCGATTTCTAGTATTGTGTTTAATCATTTGATTACATCACTTCCACATGCTATTAATTAATCAAATATTTGTTATGACATCATTATACAATCTTTTAAACCTTTAAAATTTGATTGGGTCAAGAAAAATTGGTTTTGGGCTTGATATATTCTCAAACCCTAACCACACCCCCTTTAAATCCCAAATTGAAGTTCACTTGGTTGCGGCCCACCAAGGCCCACGAATTTGGCCACCTTGGCAAAGTTTCTTGAAAAAGTTTCCTCCCCCACATGACATACTATCCACTGCCATTGGCTGCACCCAATAGTGCCCTAACGTGAAGTAGAAATCCACTCCATCAAGCTTCATATCTCACATCTACTGCAGGCAGTCCTTGCCCCTCACTATTCTCCACTTTATGTCACATAACCACCTCCAATCAAGGGTAATTCAAACCCATAACTTCTCCCTCCAGGAGTCTAAAGTCGTGCAAGACACATTCGACTCAATTTTATCACATTTTCACCCCGTTTTTAGAGAAAAACCAAAAAGAGCTCTCTCAGGCAGATTTTTAGGTCTTTTTACGTGGCAATTCTCGACCCTTTGTAAGTATTTTCGCACAATGACTCCATAAAAGTTGTCCATCTTTGAGTGTAGTTTCCGTGGATATCTTATTAGTCTCATTGAGGTTTTATTGCATGACTAAAGCTTTTGATGATAGATTTCCTTAGATCTAGAATTTTGAAAACTGGAAGTGGAAAAACAGTTTTTGTTTTGTGAAAGTTTGAATAGTTCGTGGTTTAATCTTATTCCAAGGCTTTGATATTTTTATGTGATGATCCTAAACCTCTTATATACATGTTAGGTTGTTATTTTGAAAATATTTGATATTAATTTCGAAGATATGGAATTTTATGCAAGGAGATTTTCGGTTAGGCCAAAGTGATGATGTTCTTGGCTAAATTTATGTTTTGGTTGATGTTTAACCATGTGATCTTGAGTTTGAAGCTTAGATCTGTTTTAGGATGCATTTTTAAACCATGTAATGTTTTGGTTTGAATATCACATCTTTATAAGTAATGGATCGAGAGCTTGATCGAAACAAGTTATAAACAAAAAAAATCTGTTTTGAACTTAGAAGAAAAACCATAAAGTTCAAATATGGTTTTAGTGATTTTGATGAATTTTGTTCATGATTCAAAACATGATTATTCTTGGGAATATGTTATGAGTATATTAGAAGAAAAATTTTGGTATAATCATGAGTTTTGAAATTTGAAAGAATTGCAACCAAAATCAAGATAAATGACCTTTGTCTGTTTCGGACATAGTGAGTTTTTCATAGTTTTGAATGGTTTTAAATTTTTCTGAGTTGGTATTTGAGTCTAGGACAAATTTACATGAGGAATGTAAATTTTGGTAATTTTTGGAGTTAGAATGTGAAATCTTTAAGTTAGGGGTAAAATGATCATTTTTCCACATGTAGATGGTAAAATTGTAATTTTACTCTAAGTAGTCTCTTTTCACATTTCTAATTGTTAGTAAATTAATTTCTAACTTTTAGAATACTCTCTTACAGCTCCTCGTGTTTCACATTTTATTATTGTAGAACGTAACTATCGAGGTAAGTTAGCTCTTAACTTACTATCAATTTATTGTGTACGTGTGATGGGTAAGGGAACTACAGTTTATGCTCGTATGTTGTTATATAGGCCATGCCATGCCATGTCATCGCATGTTTATCTATTACACGAATTATTCTGTCGTGAAATACTTATCTGTTACATTATATATTCTGTCTCTTGTTGCTATCTATTGCAAGTATGTCACATTATGTATGTCATCTGTTACATGTATGTTATGTCACGTAATATTCACTGTCACATGTTATACTATGTCAAGAAATGTTGTCTGTTACATGTTATGTCATATTATGAAATATTGTATGTTACATATATGCCATGTTATTAAATGTTGTATGTTACATTTATGTCTCAAAATATATTATGTCTATCGTCATACATTCATGTCACGTTACTCTACGTCAGGATTTTTATCTTTTCGTATTCATGTCATTCCGTCTCGAATATTGTTTATGTATCTCGAGAACAATCTTATTAAGTTATTCATATCAATCATGACCCTAAGCTCTAGGATGAGATAATATCCTAGTGGAACTCCTTTGTTCACGTTGGAGTGTCTAAATAGGTGTGAAATTCCCTGAGTTGACGAAGTACAGTCAACATGTTGCGAATTGTGCCTAACTAGCTGGTCACTGGAGGGCACTAGACACTAACGCCGATGGAGCCACACTTTATTTTATGTGTGTCCACAGCAAGTGTTGCACAAACAATTCATGGAGCCACAACAACTGTACAGAATGAAGCATGGATCCACAACAACTATAGATCATATACTACGTGACACACAAGAATTGTGACACGTAAAATACGTGGGGCCACAACAACTGTGGAGTACGTATTAACACACTCATAGTTGGTATAGACACTTGTGTTGTGATGCGGTAATCGATAGGGACACACAGCTCAAGGAGACCTGTGTAGCACTCATTTGGTCACTTTATTAATTAAGTCTATTGAATAAAATTTCAAGTTCATATATTTCACGTTCAAGCCATGTTTCACGTTATGTTATATTTAAGTTTACATTCATGTCAATTATGGTAACCCCATGATATAATAATACGCAATGATGATAACCTAACGAGATAAGATTACGCAATCATGGTAGCCCCATGAGATAAGAATACGCAATCATGGTAACCCCATGAGATAAGATCATGCAATCATAGTAATCCCATGAGATAAGAATACGCAATCATGGTAACCCCATGAGATAAGATCATGCAATCATAGTAATCCCATGAGATAAGAATACGCAATCATGGTAACCCTATAAGATAAGACTACGCTATCATGGTGACCCAATGAGACAAGAAAATTTTTCAAGTTCATGTTTATGACGTTATGTTCAAGTTCATATTATGTTCAAGTTCAAGTTTACATTCATGTTATGTATGTTCACGTTCGTGCTATGTTTCAAGCCATATTATGTTTCAAGTTCACGTTCACGTTCACGTTCATGTTATATTTCAAGTTCAAGTTCACGTTTATGTTATGTTATACTCAGGATCATGTTATGTTCAAGTGAATGTTCAAATTATGTATGTTCATGTTCATGCTATGGTTCAAGTTCATGTTATGTTTCAAGTTTACGTTCATGCTATGTTGCTAGTCCATGTTATGTTTTAAATTTACGTACATGTCATGTCACGTCAAGCTAAGTTTCAATTTCAGTTTAAGTTATGTCATTTATGCCATGCTATATGTCAAGTTATGCTATGCTTACTTACGACATTAATTATGCATTCATGCTTTTACTACCATGCATGCATCATTAACTTGTGTGAAAGTTTCGTGTTAACTTGCTAAGATTTGTAATCAACTCTCACCATGATAGTCTCAACTACCATTTCTCCCGAATGGTAGGCGATGTGTCAGGATCAGAGCAGGGAGCAGACACTGGCAAACTAGAGGAGGTTGACTAGACACCGTAGACACAACACGGAGCTTGCAGCCTCCGTAGTTAGGTCTTTGGAAAGTATTTCGGCATCGTTAGTCGAGTTACGATAGTTATTCAACGAACTAGCCCAATGAAGTATTTTGGCAATGTAATTATGGAGTCATGTCTCCGTTGTATTGAGATTACAGTCTTCTGAGACCCGTGATATAATCGTGGATGTTTATTTTGTTAAATATGCATGTATTATGTTTTAACTATTTGAGATATTATAAATTTGGTGCATAGTATTGCTAAAAAAAAAAAAAAAAATTATCCATTGTGAATATTGCATAATGCTATATGCATTTTAGGAACATTGCATCTTATATGTCATGAACGGGGGCATGTAACCTTGTGTTGCATGTCCCGACGTTTCGAATGTTCGTCCAATCTCAAGCGAAATCTGTGGGCGTCACACTGTCTAAATTTCTTAATTACAAACCAAATTGTATTTTTGCTTGAAGTGAGAAATTAATATTTTAATGTTTGCTTGAAGTGGAAAATTAATATTTTAATATTTGGTGACTCAATTGTAGTTCTCCATCTTTGGCCAAGCACTGTAATAAGAATCTAAATTATTTTAGATTTACCCAATTTAATATGTGATGTTTTTTATATCAATTATGTAAATTTTAGCCAATCTTTTTATTTGGCAAGTCAATGAAGATGCCAGCAAATATGTGGTGTAAAGATAATGAGTATAAAAACTCAATTAATTTAATAATAATAATAAAATTTTAAAAAATTAAAATATATGTGATGTGTAGTTAGGATGCGTTGTAGCATTTAGCAAAACCCTTAGGGATCTTTAACAATAATTTATCTTGTATATATTTAAAAAAAAAATTAAAATTTGAATAATTAAACATTGCCAGGATTTCTCACACGAAAATTCCACGACTCTGAAGAAAGAAAGCAAGAAAAACAATAGCTTCTTGTCAACACTATTATTGTCTTCTCTCTCTGATGGCTGAAGCTAAACCTGCTCCACGCTCTCCTCCTTCTGTAACCTCTCTCTTAAATTTTATTGATATTCATTTGAAGCTCTGAAAAGTTGTTTGTAATCCTCTATCTTTTCTTTTTGTTTAATTACACTAAACAGTTTTTAGAGGTTATATGCAAAAGCTCAGGCAAGACAAGGCGCTTTGCGGTTGGTACAGACGCGCGCTTTGCGGTATCACTCATTAATGGAAGATTGGATAGAGGCAGAGGCAAACCCCTTGCTTCCTATATCGAAGCTTTCAAAGAAGGAGAGGAACCCGTTGCTTTCGGACCCAATTCGGTTCTCGTCGACTACGGCCCCGGTTGGAAGCTACAGACAGCCATCGAACCCGATTTCACCTATGCAGGTAATTGGGTTTTTTGGCGTTCAAATTATTCTCTCTTTTTATTTATGTTTTAGAAAATGATGATTCATTTTGCCGTTGGTAATGTTGAATGCATTTGATTCTGTTTTTAGGGGTTCCCAAGGGGGTAGGGGTCCGACCGGTGACGACCCGAATTTCTACGGTAACGGTAAGAGTTTCTTTTCCTTTGATATGTTAAGTTAAATGGATTCGTATTGCATCTAATGAAGCAAGGGTTAGCGTGAAGATGTATGAAGTTCTGCTACTGGTAGGGTGGGAACTGATATATTAAAGTTCTTTTTTTTTTGTTTACATAAAATATTTGTTAAGACTCGGCTCTCGTGAGTGGTTGGTTTAGTGGAGGATTTGGTTTAGAGATATCCTTGTGTGATGTTAATGGAAAAGACCAACAGGATGATAAGAATGGTTACAAATATGAAAGAGAACTTCGGGAGCTTTTTGTTGTGGAGAGCTCAGGTGTACCATGTGGTTATTCCTTGTTAGAATATATCATAAGAAGAAGACGCCCAGAAAAAAAAATGCACTGCTTTCACATAAGAGGGAAATACGGTTGCTTACGAAGTTTGATGGTTTGCCATGTTAAAGACTTAAGGGAGAGAATGCACTTCTCTCCCATTGGCTCAGCCATGTTTGGATACCAAAAATGTTTGGAAATATTTGGGAATTTTCTGAATTTGTATGAGAATAGGTTTTGGGAAAGGAGAGAAAAATTTGAATAAAAATATTTTTAAAATAAGAGTTGTATTGGAGTTTGTGAAAGTGGATAGATAAAGTTGAAAAGTTGTTTGAAAATAATTTTTAAGATTATTTTTGTTTTGGAGTTTGTAAAAGTTGTATTGTGTTTTGTGTTTGAGTAAAGATTAGGTAATGATTAGATAAAAAATTAAAAAATTGAAATAGAAAAGTTTTTGTTATTGAGTAATGTTTGGGATTGAAGTTATTTGAAAAGTTAAGAGATGTTGAAAAATTTTGAGAATTCTAAGGTTGTGTTTGGATGTTGAACTGAGTTCAACTCTTTTTTTTTTTATAAGTAAACTGAGTTTAAAGTGTGTTTGGATGTTAAGATGCATTTAATACTTTTTATGGGAAGTTGAAAAGGTTATGGGTCCTACGTATAAAGATGTGTTAAGTTGAAAAAGGTTGTGGGTCCCACATGTAAAGAGGTCTTGAGTTGAGATGAGTTTAGTAATTTGAGAGTTGGGTGTTTGGATGTTAGACTCAGTTTAAAATTAGACTGAGCTCAGCTGAGTCTTACAACCAAACGTAGCCTAAGATTGCCAAAACTTTTGAGAATTCTATGATCGTCACTCTTATGTTTTTAGTTCTGTTTTCTTTTTCCTAGCAAGAAAGTGCCCCACTAAAAAGCTTTTGAAACTTTTTTTTTCTTTGATCTTCACTTGTTTCTCGTTTTTGTAAACATAATGCAAAGATCCCCGATCTTTCTCCAAATTACGTACAACCTAAGTTGGTAAAAGAATTTGATTATTTTCTCCAAATCATAGCAAAAGGTTCTCCATTTAGAAATTAATTTGTTGATGCTCGCATGGATTGCAGAGTTCATGTTATAGAAAAATATAATAATGTGAGAATTAGTATTAGTAATCTAAGATTATGATCATAAAATGACCCCATAGGCCCAAAGGGAGGCCAAAACCACGTATAGACCCATATACCAAAATGATTAGTCAATGGTATAATTGGAGCCCTTTGAAATTATTATAAAGACCAAGAATTTCTCCATCCCAAGCAAAGTGGGATTTCATTCACCACATTCAATATGTGGTATCACAATTTCCCACCTTTAAATTCTCGATATCCTTGTTGGGCCATTGTATCATAGGTGGCACGGTAGACCCACATTTCTAGTTAAGATTGGTTTTGTACCATTTGTAACTGCTCAAGTAAGGCCCAAACGACGTATGGGCCCATACTTCAAAAGGATTGGTCAATGGTACAATTGATACCCCTTGCAATCATTATAAAGGATAAGAACTTCTCCCTTCCAAGCGATATAGGATTCCCATTCACCAACTATACTCTCTCAATATGGGCATGATCAGTTTTTTTATCCTTTATTGCTTGACATCTTTTTTATCTGTACGGTCACACATTCAAATCGAAAAACAGCATTTGACATTTGCCAAATTTCTTAAATTCATACTATTGCAAAGTTCTTTACTGTTGTTCAATTTTTACAGACTTGCTTTGATCAAAACTCTACAATCTTTTCTCCTCTGTTAACAAATTTGTTAACAATAAACATATTGAGATGGAAATGCTATGTAATTATGTTGTCATCAGATGTCAAAAGCTTATTCTCTCCAGAAAATAACAGTTGGATTGCACATGGATTAAGTCATTATCTCTCTTGAGTTAGGAGATCCTTGCTTCCTTGTAGGATCTTCCTCTCTCTCTATTATAATAAACAGGAAATTATATGCTTTAGTGTTCATCTAATGCTGAAATCAATATAGCCTGTCTCTCAATTATATCATTCTTTACTTCTGAGGGTACTCAGTTCTGAGACACTGTTGTACATCATTTTATTTGTACCTTTGGAATTCCAGCTAGTTTATCTCGTCTATTACCTCATTTCAGAGCTAATGAACATGTGACACAATATATACACTAATAATCCTCCTTTCTTGAGCCTTTATGGTCTTCTTTACTAATTCGATTAAACATACAAATCCCGTTCAATCCATCTAGGAGTATGAGCTTTACCAAAAGAAAAGGGACAGAAAAAAAGTGCATGTTTGCATTTGACTATGTTTTTTTTTTTTTTTTCCCCCTGATCTACATCAGACTTTAATCATATCATTCTCTCCATGCTCTTGGTATTCATCCTTTTTTGTATTTGAGATTGGCTCTTTTCATTGACTTTGCATTTATTTTCTTGTTCCAATGCAGATCAACACATCATTTCGATTTAGCATTATTGTTTTTTGTGAACGGCCTTGAGTTTTTGTTCGCTATAACCCAAAGCTACCAGTTTGTGTGACTATTATTTCTTCATTGGAATTCGTTTGTGCTTAATCAAATAAAAATGTTTTTTTTTTTTTTTTTTTTATCTGATATACTTTTTATTTGCTGACTTTCTTTTGTAGAGTCCTGACAGCTCACATCCAGCAATCAGTTTTTCTTACATTGGAAAAATAATATTAGCTTTCATTTTGATTTTTGTTCTTGGTGCATTCCTTACATTGGCTCTTGAGAATCTTCCCAGACTGATATTGTTTGTCAAGTCATCCATGTAATATCTATTCTTCTTTCTTGAACTACATGTGGAATAATCTAATGCCAATCTACACTTCTGTGCAACATGTAAGTGGAGTATCCTGAGCCTAAACTAAAATAATTTTGATAAGGAGGCAGGCAACATAAGTTTTAGTTGGTAGGGAACGAGTAATAATTTCTCCTGACATCCTCTGTAGATGATGCGTTGAAAGTGAAGGCATTTTTTTACAGAGAACAGGAGTTACAGCCATCTCCTTTTAGGCTTAGTTTGTTTTTGCAGATGAGATGAGTTGAGATTAAAGTTAAAAATTGAATAAAATGTTATTAGAATATATTTTTTTAGTATTATTTTTGTTTTGAGATTTGAAAAAAGTTGAATTGATTATTTTATTTTATATGAAAATTTAGAAAAATTATAATGATTAAATGAGAAGAGTTGAAGAGTTTCCTGAAAACAAACGTTATATTTTGAGAGACAAAATGAGAGATATGGATCACCTGTCTTTGAAACATTTTGCAGTCTTTATGCTGGCTGATGGAGGATGAGTTCTTGAGTGCCAAAATCACTGTTCGTTATCAATAGAAATCATAATCGCTGCCCGTAGTTGTAGCTTTGTAGGCAACCATGTAAATTACAGAGGTATATATTGTGTGGTCGATCTTTTTTAATTCTCTGGTCAACCAATCTGTAGCTTTGTAGAAGAGAAGATGGCTCCTATTTGCTTTAGTGTTGCATATTTAGAGGCAAAGAATAATAGAAGTTTTGAAGCTTAAAACCTTCTTTTGTAACACTTTATTTTGGACACTGCGTTGTGTTTTAATTGATTTTTTCCATTTCTAATGCGGTTTTTCTATGAAAAATGCTGAGTACACGGCCGACTGGTGTACTGATGGACCGAATGGTGCATTCCTGCCAAGTTTTTTGTTTTTCTTTCTAATACTACACCATTAGGTGCACCTAGAAGGGCCCTTTTCCTATTATATACATCTTATATACTTGTGGTAAGTGTTTGCATTAGTCAATGAAAATTTCGACTACCTATAAAAAGAATAATAGAAATCCAAACATGAATGCGCAGTGAAAATATGAAATATTGTATAAAAACTTAACATATATGCTATCATCTCCAAATTTGCACAAGAAATCTCTCCAATAACATATCAAGGTGCTCGAGAATCTCATATTTGATCCACTAAAAATTTTTAAATAGCTAGTCAGGAAATATGGAGATGGAGATAAAAAAAGCTTGAAGCCTATCCAATTTTACTTGGAATCGGAACAGTAAAGAATTTTTTCAGAATGTACCTCCTCCGTAGGGACAGTGGAATGCTTGAACGGGAGAGAGGAGCTTGAAGCTCAAGAATGCTTGCAATCAGTGTTGGAATCGATGAGGAACAAAGATTGGTGATGAATTTTGCTCTGTAGGGATAATGGAAGATGGCGCCAAACACAAATGAAATGAAATAAAGAATTGCTATATACAGTCACTTTTGTGTACTCTTTGAGTCCTTGCACACTCCATTGATGTGATATGATTATTTTCGGTATAATATTGAAAATAAGAATACATTGGTTATGTTTTTATATTGTCCCATACGAGTTTAGTGATATGATTTGTTAAGGATAGGCTTATTTATATGATGAGAGCATTAGTAGTAGTTAGGCATAGTCAAAATTTAGCTTGCTAGCTTAAAATGCATTCGCATCAAACTCAATATATGTACAGTAATTTTAACTTTCATTTTTTGACTGGCTAAATCTAGCCAGCGCCCAAAGTGCTGGTCAAATCATTTTTTCACCATAAAATATTCTTCTCGTTTGAAATACCACGTTTGTACACTCAACCTTTTTTCTCCACAAAACAACTATAGAAAGACCAAACACAGAACATTATATCCATTTTATAGTGGAGAAGTATATCCGTTGGAAAAAAAAATATGTTAAAAAATTATATCCGTTTGAATAATATGAACGTTAGCAAATTAATGTGCACTTTTTTAATAATGAATAAATATTCTAATTACAATTAGAATTAAAATAAATGAAAAGATCAAAATCAATATTTGAATAGAATAGTGATAGATTTATAGAGAGTTAGTTATTTGGTGTTGTTGAAAAGTGGTTAGCTAATTTAGAAAAAGTAAATTTCCTAATCAAAATTTGGCCAAAGAATGGCTAGACCACTACTAATGCTATGAGTTATGCTATTCTCAAGTCGGTGTGTAGAGCACACTATCCATATCATTGAAATTGTAAGATTTGATTTGTAAGACTCAAAACTTATAATTTCTCTTCCAAATCAAATTGTGCTATGTAAACACTTTACTAAGTGTGCTATTCACATCGACTTATAAATATAATTTTTCTTACATGATAATTAATGGTCAAACTCTAAGTTTTGATTTTCTTTAAACAAGCATCATATATATAAGGGGGAAATTAAAGAGGTACTTATATAGTCCAAATTCAGAAGACTACACTAATATTAGGAGGGTCCTTTCCGTTGTGAATATTCAACATATATTATAATAGTTTAATATGGAGGTATGCAACCAAACACATTATTTGTTGCGACCCATTGCGACAAATTATGAGCCCACTGGTTCTGGTTCCGATGTATTTTTTGAGTAGATCAACGCCAAAATTATTTTAGTAAGATTAAGATGTTTGTGAGAATGTTGAAGATGGACCAGTTAGGAGATGATGGAGGATTGGATATGGCATTTGTTACCACTTGAGTGTCACCTTCTACAATGATATTAGTTAGTTGCTTCCTCAATAGCCATTTTTGCTGCCATGGCTTCTTCAAAAACTGGGTTGATTGAGTCTATCTGTTTGAAGGCTGCAAAAACGATTTCTCCCGAATTTGATTTACAAAGAGCAGTTGTTGTCGATCCCTTGCTTCTGACCGCTACATCATAAGATAATGAGTATTTACCTACAAGGGTAGAGATCCATTCAGGTGGATTGGATTGTATTTGAGTTTTTGTGTTCCACATGAGTTAATGATCTTTGAAGATCTTGATCACTGAATTAGTGAAGGGGAGGGGAGGTTGGCATATGTTTTTGTGGATGACTATTTCTAAGAAACCATATCGAGTCCATGGAAATGGAAATGATAACAAACAGTTGGAAGCTATGTGACATCTCTCTATCAAAGTTTAGGAGCTTGGAGGGGTTTAGGATAATTTTTAACCACTCATGGATAGGTTGTGCAACAAAAGATAAGATATTTAGAAGCCATGGGGATAGTTTCCAAAGGATTTGTGAGTGAGCACACCTAAGGAATAAGTGGTCAATGGTTTCTTCTTCTACATGGCATAAAGGGCAAAGGGTATCATTCTTTGAGAGTGACAATGGGGATCTCAGTTTGGCCCTTGTTGGGAGAATATTAGAGATAACCTTCCAGAGGAACATCTTTAGTCTATCTTGAATCTTGATTTTCCAAAGCCTTTCCCAATCAGATTTTGAGAATGGGGAATTACTAACAGGTTGGGAGTTTTGCTATGATATGATAAAGTTGATTTCACGGAAAACTTTCCCTAGTGGTGATTAACCCAGATTGGTTTGTCTGCCATGTGAGAGTTGACTGCTTGGGGTAGATAGATTTTTGTGATTTCTTGGATAGTTTCATGGTGAAATAAAGTGGCAAGGAGGATATTGTTCCATCTACGAGGTTGCTCTAACATTAGAGTTGAAATAGTTAATTCAGTGTCTAGTGGAATGGAGTGATGTTTGGGAGTAGGCTTGAAGGATTGCAGAGAAGGTATCCAAGGGTCTTCCCAAACTTTTATTTGGACACCATTAACAATCTGATAGCAGAAATTGGCTTCAATGAGAGGTTTGGTTTTTAAGACACATTTCTGAAATCAAGAGTCTGATGGTTTTGGTGTGACTTCGAGAAAGGATGAAGTTTTCAAGTATTTTGAGAAAAGCAATTGATGGCATACGCTTGGTTTTTTTGTAGTGAGGTTCCATCCTATCTTTGAGATGATTGTTGAGTTGAAATCAGTAACTTGCCTTATGCCCATACCTCCTTTAGATTTTGGTCGGCAGATTGATTGTCAAGCTTTTGGAGTGAAGTTTGATTTTTTATTAGGATGAAAGCCGAACCAAAAATTTTTGGTATGAGAATAATTTTTTCTACAAACAAATTTAGGGATACTTAGAGAAGACATGAGGCAGGATGAAATTGAACTAGCCAATGATTTAATTAGAGTGGTGTGGCCAGCTTGAAAGAGTAGTTTTGAGCTCCAACCACTTAGTATGGTCTGTATTTTTTCTATTATATCAGCAAGTAATGAGCTTTTAGATCTTCCAATTGTGAGAGGGAGGCCAAGATGTTTGATTGGTGAGGTCGTAGATTTGAAGGGGAGGATGGAGGTTATGGAGGAGACAGTATAAGGGCTAGTGTTGGTACAGAATTGGATGATGGATTTGTTGCTATGGATTTTTTGACCTGACCATTTTGAGTAGGTATTAAGACAGTTGAGTATGGACTGTGCTGTTTGAGGGCTTACTTTGCTAAAAATAATGAAGTCATTCGCAAACAAGAAGTGTGATATTATAGTGCCTTCTCTATTAATCCCAATCCCTTCAAGTAGGTTTGTGTTGGTCTCCCTAATGATCAATCAAGATAGAACTTCACTGCCCAGTATGAAAAGAAAGGGTGATAGAGGATCCCCTTATCTTAGTTTTCATGATGGCTTAATGAAACCATGGGGCGAACCATTTATAAGGATAGAGTAAGAGACAATAGTAATGCATTCAGTTATCCAGTTTATCCATGTTTGACTAAACCCAAGACATTTCAAGATAGTGAAAATGAAAGGCCATTCCATTAAATCGAATGCCTTTTCATGTCGGTTTTTATAGGCCATGAGCCCTATTTTTCATTCTCTCTCTTTTTTTTTTTTCATGTGGGAGAAGATTTCTTGGGCAATTATCATGTTTATCTTGGATAATATGACCCGAGCCAAAGGTAGTTTGAAATGGGGAAATGATTGATGGGTGAATGGACTTGAGACGCTTAGCCAAGATTTTTGAAATAATTTTGTATCATAGATTTGCTAGGCTAATAGGTTTGAATTGGTTCATAGAGCTTGAATATTGATTCTTAGGGATCAAGGTTGTGTGGATATGATTCATTTATTTGAGAAGATGACCATGCTGAAAAAAATTCCTAATTGCTTCTATCATGTCATTTTGAACTACATTCCAATAGAATTTGTAAAAGAGTCTAGTGAATCGATCTGGACCAGGTGCCTCGGAGGATGGTCTTTCTTGAATGGCTATTCTGATCTCAATAGCATTTGGGATTGAAGTTAGGAAGGCATTTTCAGAGTGGGTGATTTTGGAGGGAAAAATATGTTCCAAATTATCAAGGATGTCTGAATTGGATGTTGTGAGAATGTTCTTAAAATGTCAATGAAAGACCATTGGATAATGTTAGGGTCAGATAGGACTATTCATCCGGGTCGGGTTTTTTCCCGGCCCGGTCTAGAACACGGGAAACTGGATTCCGGTTCTGGGTTTCGGCCTGGAACAAATCCAGGTCGGAACCTGGGAAACAGCTCAAAACAAATCCAGGTCGGAACCCGGGTACACCGAGTACAACCATTTTTTTTTCCAATTTGAATGTTTTGAACTAAATCAGATTCCTCAGATTTTATCTTTCCATTGACGTCCTTATCCTCCAAGAATCCTTCTTGCATTAAAACATTAGCTATTGGTTTGGTTTGACTTTCCTCATCAATACCATTATCTTGTTGAGAATCACAACATTGATTGATATTTGTAACAGTAATTTTTTCCCCGTAGATCTATGATTTGTATGCTCCCTTGGTATCCTAGGCTCTATTGAATGATTAATATTCTCCTACATTACTAGAATCTCCTCAAAGCACGCCACTGATTGTTCTTGAGTTACAACATTGACTTTTTCATTTTCTTTGTCATATTTGTACCTTGAATTAACTTTGAACAACTCTTCTTCATGTGCTTTATGACTCCACATTGAAAACAGAAATTAGGGCAGACGTTCATATTTCAAAAAAAGAAAAACGGGTTCAACTCGGAACCCGAAATTCAAGTTTTAAAAAACCCAGATTCATACTGGTTCCAGCTCAGGTTTGACTCGGGTGAACCCGGTCAGGGTTCCGGTCCAGGTTTGAAATCCAGATGAATAGTCCTAGGGTTAGAGGACCACATACCTTGGCCTGTCTTTATGCTGTCAATAGCATTGCTTCTTCTCTTGATGATAGTTGACAGGTGGAAGAATTTTGTGTTGAGATCAGTAGTAGTGAGCCAAATGAGATGAGGTTTCTATTTCGAAAGTAGTTCCTCTCTTTTCTTGGAGTTGTTCTTCTAAGTATCTGTTAAAGAGTTCTGAGGTGGAGGATTGTAATCTCATGAGTGCATCATTGAGAAAAGAGATACCAGATTGGATGTTACCAAAGAATTCTTTGTTCCAGCTCTTCAGAGCATGTTTTGTTGCTTTAAGTTTTTTGTAGAGTCTGAAGGCAAGGGTACCTAAGATTTGTTGGATCTATGCTCGTTTGACTACTTCAATGTTGGAGGGGTCTCTAGTCCAAAATTTCTCAAATTTGAAAGGTTTTTTCTTTTTCTTTTTTGTTTATTGCTAGCCATTGTAGATAGAAGAATTGGAGCATGATCTGAGGAGGCTATAGGGAGGTTAGAGTGACAAGCATTAGGGAATAGAAGTCTCCATTGATTATTGGCAATACTTATATCCAATCTTTCTGGTATGTTAGCCAAACCATTTCCCTTATTTGATAAGGTAAAATGGGGTCGAGATGCTCCTAGGTCTACTAGTCCATGTTGTTCCATCAATGAGAGAAGTCTAGATGACTTTGAGGAACATGCAAATGGTTGGCCACCTCTCTTCTCGGATTGGTTGACAATATAGTTAAAGTATCCTAAACTTATCCATAGTCCTGAGAAGGAAATGATGATGGTATTTAAAAGATTCCAGAATTCTTGTTTGTGTTTTTGTTGAGCAAGGTAGTACACCAACGTTAGTAACCATGGATTGTGCACAGGGTTCGAGTACACCAAGAAATCAATAATATTAGAAATATTTACAATCTCCACTTCTAGTCCATGCTTCACACAAAAAACAGACCTCACCATCTACCCAAGGGGGGAACATGAACATAAAAAGGAAAACCTAGTCTATTTACAACATCTTGAGTATTCACATGATTCAAAAATGTCTCTAGAAGAAAGACATCATCAGGGTGATGAGTCGTAATGGTTGCCCTTAGACTTCGAGCAATGCTCTGCAGTTCCAGGAGAGGAGCTTCATTATTCGGGGGTGGTAGCTTATGGCCTGCCACGTTGAACTCAGGTGTAGTGGGGAAGAACTGAATAGTAGGGATTGGGGGTTTATATCTGGAGAGGAGTTATCATGCTTTGGGTAAGGATTATACCTGGACTTCTTTGAAGAGGGGCGTGAGTTGTAGCTAAATTTGGTCTTCTGGGTAGAGATGAAAGCTGACAGAGTCTGGTTTTCTTCAATTGGACCAGCTGCACTAGAATTGCAGAGGGCGGTGATCTCTTGTTGTTATTTTCCTCTTGCTCTTGGGTTGATAAGCTTTGACAGAGAGTTGCAATGAATGGGCCCATCTCCAATGTTGACAAAGGTTCTCTTCTTGTGCTAAGGGGTTTGGTTCATTGGAAATGGATGAAGTTCTAGGAGATTGGTTAGAGGAGGGGATGCAAATTGAGGGTTGGAGATGTTCTGGGGTTCAGGGGTTCAAGGGTTGTTGATTTGCTGAGGTGGGTCTCAATGGAGGTGTGGGGTGAGATGGGGATTTGAGATGGAGAGGAGGTTTTTTGTTGGGTTGGGTCAAGGTCTATTGGGCTTAGGGATAGGATGGCTTTGTCAGTTGGACTCACTAGAAGATATATTTTGTGATTTGGGTGGGAAATGTTTGATGGGCTCAATATTTGGTCAAATTGGGATATTATTGTTTTGAAGAGGGAAGGTGACTCGGCCTAAAATGTGCTTCCAACTGTAGAAGTGTTAAGTTGTATCAAGGATAAGTCTAGGATCGTACTCCACAGGGACAAAGGATTATTAAAGCATTTGTGGAATTTGTTATATAAAAAAAATGTATTGACTATGAGAGATGAGAAATAAAATGAAATGTGAAATGTGAAATGTGAAATGTGAAATGTGAGGAATCTTGAAGATGAATTAAGAAGATAAAAAGTATGAATTTAATTTCCGTAAAAATTAAATCAAAACTGGAATTAAAGTTTCTAATCGAAGAGGCAAATTAACAAACACTTGGGATGTGTATGAGACTCTTTTTGTTTCGGCTTCTAGATAATTTTCTCGATTAACAACCTAGTCAAGGCATTGATAAACATGAGACAAAAAGAAGTTATGCTCAGGTTTTGCAATATTTTTCTAAGGAATTCACTACTTAACTAGTCAAACACACATTAATAAACAACTGAGAGAAACCTTGATAATTTTCAAGCTTTTGTTGTGCCTTGCGTCAACAACAAATCAAGAGCAAGAGCTGCAAAAAGTGAGAGCAAAAGAAACCCAAAAAGTGAAAAGTGAAATCAACATTTATCAATAAAATATTTCATTAACCTAGAACCCAAAACAAATCAAGTCTCATTCCACAACCCAAGCTTCAGAAATTAGCTACACATGGTATTTTTAACAGCAAAATCTAATCTAAATAAAGCCATCACAAAATCTGAGAGTAAAAGAAACCCAAATGGGTTAAACCCTAGAATGCAAAAAATAGCTTATCAAAGAAAATGCTCTAGAGAAATGAAAAAAAAAAAAAAGTTGCTAAAAGAACAACTAGGAAACTCACGCTATCCGAATGTAGCCCAAAAGAAAACTCAGAAAATGTAGACGAAACTGAACGCCCCAGCGCACAAAAAACTAAAACTTAGAAAAAGAAAATACTACGAAGCTCTCCCAAGAAATAATGAAAACTGAAAGATAAAGTCCCAAAAAAAAGGTAAAACCAGAAAAATATCTTCCGTCCTCCCCTCCGATTTTTTTCTTCCCCTTTTATATCTCTCTCTCCATCGTGCAGTTTGTTCCATATGTCGCTGCCTCTTCACGACTACACGTCCAGCCAATAGCTCCTACCAGCCCATCAGATTCGCTCCACTCCACGCTTGCACATCCCAACTTGTACATACCAGCGCATCAGCTTCTCTTCGTGCGTTCTCTTGTTGCACATGGGCGTGAAGTGTGAAGCTTGATTTCCTTCTACAGGTGCTCTTCTATTAGGCTTCAAATAAAGTCACGTATGGGCTGCTCGTAACAAGCTTGAACTCCAGCAATTGACTTGGGCTTCTCATGGGTTGATGTTGATTTATTTCTCATGGGTTGATTTATTCACATATGTCATTTGTGGGCAACAATCTTGTATGAACCAAAATAAATCTTAACTTTAGTTAAATGTTAGCTAGCCCAAAAAAAAACATAAGCCCATCTATATTTAATTAGAGGTAAAATATTATTTCACATGCCAAAACCCAATTAATTCATTTTATCTTATTAATACTCTTATTTTAACAACTAAAACTCATTTAACCCAAGATATTAAGAGTATTAATAAAGCATAATTGACCATTTATCAGAAGGCCCAATTGCAGGGTGGTTCGGGTGATAAGGGTTGGAGTTGGAGGGACAGCGGGTGGGGTTTGGCATTAATTGATTATCTGTGAATTGCGTCTGAGGGGAGATATGGAGGCTAGGAAGGATCTTGTGGGATTTATTTGGTCCAGGTGGGTGGTTGGATTTGAGAAGATTGGAGAGGTGGGGGACAACATGTTCCTATGAGAGGGCCATTATGGGCTCAAGGGGTTGGAGGGGCGAGGGTTTGAGGGAACATACAGGTGTGTAATAAATGCATGTATTTCTTTTGAGGTTCCTGATATCATGGGGCCATATGGATTCTGAAATTTTATTGGAGTTACCTATTGCATGCATAATTTATCAAAAATGGCCGCTATAGTGCTCTTGTGGTAACCTCCAATAGTGGATGGGGGGATGGACGAACCGAGCCTGGAGAAATGGTCACCATGGTTCAATTCTTGTATATACTCCATTTTTTCTTTTCCTTTGTGAGAGATTATAATAGTGTTTGCTGTTGGGGAGTTGGCTACTTCAATCTCTATGACCTGGTAGGAAGGGGATTGATATTTCATTGTAGGTTCTTGGGATGGGGCCTGTTGGGTGGATAACTGGATGTATTGACTTGGTGTGGTGAATTTTGGGTTGACATTTTCTATCCTTTGTAGGTTGGGAGCTTCGGCCCTCATCCATGGGCCAAAGCTTAATGTAACACCCCACTTGAAAAACCTATTAGGATATATGACCTTAGCACCCATGATCCTAATTTGCATAGGATTGTGACTTTTATTTTAGAGAATTTTTTTTTAGCACGAGAAACACACTTTGGGCTTAGCTAGAATAATTGGAAGAGTTCTAGTATTTTATTTTTAGAATAACTACCAAGAGGCCAATAGTGGTATGACACTTGACATTGTTTTTAATGGGCTAAGCAAAAAAGGCTAAGTATAGATGGGTATAGGGGTAAGCCCAAGAGTGTTTAATTAAGGACCCTCAATCACTAAGGACGTGATGGGCTAGGAAGAGGTGCCATAAACCTAGACCCATTTGAGATTTATAAAATTTTAGGCCTTTTTGAAAAATCTTAGAAATTAAGCCCAATATATAGTAGGCATGAAGCCTTTAGGCCTAGCTTAGTGGGAGTGAAGGCCTTTGGCCCAACCTAAGAAAGACTTGATATTTAGACCCAAACTTAGTAGGCCTTTGAGGTCATAGATAAGCCCCTCAAATATGGACATAAGGTCCATTCAACAACCCACACCAAAGCCCACACCCAAAGCTTACACAAGTGGCCTAACAAGCCCAACCCATAAGGCCCAAAAGACTTGTCTTTTATTTTTATCCTGCAAAATGAAGCCCACATACACCATACCATTAGTTTTCCTCAAGCCCAAGGCACACCACATGACCCTAGGGTTCCCACCCAACCATGATTAAGCTTCTAACTTGAGTTAGGAAGCACTAATCATCTCACACATGATTAGTAATGTCAAACCAAGATTTTTGCAAAACTTTTCTTTAAAATATTTTATTCACATTTATGATCTAAAATTTTTAGTTTTTTATTAAATTTCATTGATCTTAGACTAACATAGAAGTTTAGGCTTGACCCAACACATGTTAATAGGAGCCAAGCCATGCCAATGCCCTAATAAGCACCAATCGGCACCTTGATGCATCACCATGTGCACTTCATCAAACCAGCCCATAGCCCACACCACTTCTACCATATTTTCGATTATAATTACACCATTCATACATCATCTCATCACTTAAAGTTTTGACATAGTAGTGGGCGAAATACTTCCAAGAAAACAAGCCAAAATCCAACCATTTCCTTAGGAAATCTAGTTGGAACCAAACCGAATGCCCTTAGTTTCTTCAAGCATTTTCTGCTCTTCATTGAGCAATCTCCACATGCCGCCACCCATTCTCACCAATCCCTAAGAGTTCCCTCAAGCACTCATGAGCTCGTTGACCAATGTTTCCCCAGAAAAAGGACAAAACCCATTGGCATTGGCATAAGAGGTCACTTGGCAACCAACCCCATTTCACTCCCTTCCATGACTTGCTCCTAAATGATCACTTGGAAGCCAATCTCTCCACCTTCCAACCATCAAAATGAGTCATCATACTTGCAAAACAAAGCCATGGAGATAGGACAAGCAAGTGATGAAAATCTGGCCAGCTTTGAAGACCTATACCCGACGGCATGTAGCATGACCTCACTTGCATTCTTTGCATTTTTTGTTTTTATTTTATGAACAATGGCCGCATCTGAACCCATAAAACACAATGAAGCACCTAAAATGTAGAAATGATGAAGATTTTGAATACTATTCACCTGCGCAGGTGATGACACAAGCTAAATCTTGCACCTCCACACTCTACCTCCCACTTCAACCAATCCCAAGCCCCTTCTTCATCCAAACCAATGTCCCTCACCATCCTTGAAGAAGCCCTATAAATACCTCCTTCACCTCCTCACTTCCTCACACTACTTCTCAAAGCCTTCTCTTGAGTTCTTAAGAGCCTTTCTCCTCTTAGTGTGCAAATAGAGTGAAACCGAGTGATTTGAGAGACTGTGATTGAGATAAGAATGAAAACACATGATTTAGTTAGGTTTTAAGCATAACTTGGTAAAACAAATCTAGAAACATCATACACATGCTTAATGCATGGTAGTAGTAATTTGGTCTTAAGCCATGCTTAAGAGTTGGGATGAACTTGTATGACTTGAATCTAAGTTTTTAAAATTGTTCCTAGGGTTATATTCATGGTTTTCACTTGATGAATTTTGAGAACACACGCATCCATTGAGGTTTTAAACTTGAAATCACATATAGGACATAAGAGATGCATGCCACAGGTTGGTTAAGTTTCACATAGTTGTAGTTTTATTTTTGAAATTCTAAAGGTATAGATGACTTTAGAACATAGAAAATATGAGTTTTGTAAAATTTGGTGAATTTTGGGGCCCAATTACAAATAGTAAAAATTTAGGACCGTAGTGGCAATTTGGAAAGTTTAGGGGCAATTTTGTAAATACCAACTTTTGAATCCTTTTAATTAATAACATATTCCTTAGTAGTTCAAATCCTACTAAGGAAGATTTGCCACTAACTTGAATAACTTTGATTACATCCGCATCGATTCTCTAACTTTAGACAGTTTGTAAGTTAGCCTCTAACTTATACTTTGATAATTTATATATGATTTATTAATAAATGTCACATTCATGCTATAAATGTTGTTTTGAGCATGAAACATCATGTTCTATGATACATTGAGTACTTGATTACTTGCGTCCATGACATATGTAATTTTCACCATTTTAGCATATTATACGAAATTGTCATTTTCACATAAATCATACTTTACAAGCACATGTCATGAAAAATATTTCAAATATTACATGAAAAGAAATTTTTGTCATGACCCCAAAGGCTAGGGTAGGGAATTATCCTAGTGAAACTCCTATGTCCACTCTAGAGTGAATAAGAATAGGCTGGAAATCCCTAGGTTGATAAAGAATCGTCAACGGGTTTCGAATGAATTCTTTTTAAATAATACTAGAGTGAAGTCTTTTATGACACTTAACGCTGGTGGGTGCATACGTTATGATGGATGTTATGATATGATGAAATGTTATGTTATGTTACCAATTCATTGAGAACGAGTCTGCTGACAACGTAGTTTCAACATGAGTTATATACTATGGTCACCAGTAGGTACTCACAGTGCATATGAATAACTGTGATAATACCATATGTTATGATGTTAATGTCAATGCTAATGATGGCTTAATGATGATGAAAGGTTATATTTTTGAAAGATGATGTTCTCTGTAAGAAAATGTGCATCAACAATATTTTTCGTATCACTTGAAAAATTTTTTTAAAAAAAAAAAGCTAAATGGGAAAATAATAAAGATTCCTCTACATGCATTCATGTCATATTTATCATTTGTCATGCATAATTTATCTTTGTGCATGTTGGTTGTTAACTTATTGAGATTTCAAGAAATCTCACTATGGTAGTCCCACTACCATTCCCTCCGGAATGGTAGAAGAGGAGCCAGACCTGGAGCGAAGATTAAACTTGATTTTGATGTTCATAGTCCTAACCCTTCATGTTTTAGAGCGTATGAAAGAGTTGATCTAACTATAGAGACTTGTTAGATTAAGTGTTCTGTACTGAGAATATGTTACCTTTAACTTTGAACTTATGATAGTTATCAATGCTATTGAGATGTTTTAGTTCATTTTGGCATGAGTTTTATTTAGTTACCCTTATTCCGTTGAGATTATTGCATACTGCTAGTTGCATATTAATTATCATGAACATGGGTATGTAGCCATGTGTTTCATGTCTCTGACACTCCAAGTCTCCATTACATCCCAAGCAGTGACCTGGGGGTGTTATCAGGTGGTATTAGAGCAATTATGTCTTTGGTAAAACAACATGTCCTTAGGAATGATATTCCAAAGTGTAGGTTTGAATCTTTTAGTTTGGATGGGCTTGAATCTTGAAGTTGGAGCTAGATCTCATACACGTACCTCTTAGGATTTGGACGATTGAAGCAAAATGGCACCTGACAGAAGAGAAAGAAACCCTGAGGGATCTAATGCTCGTAGAGAATAGGACCACCTGTTGGACGGAGGACACGACTTGGCAGAAGCAATTCGCCAGATGACGGAGACAATAAAGCAGCAGTAGGAGATTATCATGAGGCAGAACCAACAATAGCCACGCCCAGAAAGGTAAGAACGGATGGAAAACAAAGCTTGCTTGTATGAAAATTCCTAATATATATAGACACCCTAATTTCATGGGAATTGAAAGACCTATGAAGACCAACAAGTGGCTACTCGATCTCGACAGGACCTTCGAGATCAGGAGCTGTATTGAGGAGCAAAAGGTGTAGTACATAGGGCATCTGTTGCAAGGTGAAGTCGATATCTGGTGAGAAACCAGGCGGCAGCTGCTAATTAGGGAATTAGGCAACATCGCTGCTTTGACCTGGGAAAGGTTCAAGGAAGAGTTCGATAATCGATTATTTCTAGAATTGATGAAACAACAGAAGGCACTAGAGTTTGCCACTTTAGTATAAGGAAACTTCACAGTCGAACAATACACTGCGAAGTTCATGGAGCTGGGAAGGTTTGTTCCACACCTGATCGCCACCAAGAAGATGCAGACGCAGAAGTTTCAAGGAGGACTTCAACCCCGAATTCACAATTACATAGCTGATTTTGCATTAATAACTTCCAGGAGTTAGTTAATGTGGCCGCTAAAACAGAAGCAAAGCAACGAAGCATTGCATCCCAGATTAGCCTAGAGCAAAATAGGGTTTCTCCCTTCTTAGCATTATGGAATAATGCTAAATAATACAAGGAGCCAAGAAGGGCAAAGGCATCATGACAACCCCACCTACTATCTTTAAGAAATGTGGAAAAATTCACTATGGAGAATGCTGAGTAGGTTTAGGGGTATGTTTCTGGTGTGGACAACCAGGGCACATGATTTGAGAATGCCTACAGAATAAACAAGGCGGAACGAACGCTCCTAACAACCAGCCGAATTAGAGGCTGCCCACCTAAGCTCACGTTTACACTGTCAACCCTGGTGAAGTTGATGAGGTACTAGAAGATGAAGAAGCAGGAATTATCATTGGTATTTTCCTTAATACCCCTCTCTTTGTAGAAATTAGCTCTTATAATTTAGCTGCTAAGTATATGTGCTTTAGGTAAAATCACCCTATATGATTATACGGCATGTGCCTTGTTTGACTCTGGCGCCATGAGGTCCTTTGTGTCAGCGGCATTTACACGAACGTGTAACTTACCAATCAAATCATTACCTCAAGCAGTAGTAGTCTCGATTCCTGACAGAAGTGTGGTCACATGTACCTGAGTCCTTAAGGACTGCCCGCTAAGCCTAGGTGGAAGGGTTATGGAAGCAGACTTGACCATCTTCAATTTATTGGGGTTCGATGTGATATTAGGGATGGACTAGTTATCCAAGCACTATGTTGGGATAGATTGCCGAAATAATGAGATTATTTTTTATCCACCAGAAGTTAGGCAGATCCGTTATACGGGAGGGACTGTGAAAGGTACGCCCTCTCTAATCTCAGCTTTGCAAGCAAGGAAATGCATAGTTGAGGCCCCATCCCAAGGACCTACAAGCCCCATCCATAGTTAGATCAAGTCTTCTGATCAACTCTTCTACGATGAAAGAGTTGATCTAACTATGAAGACTTGTTATATTAGGTATTATGTATTGAGGATATGCTACATTTAAATTTAAACTTATGATGATTATTAATGCTATTGGGATGTTTTAGTTCATTTTGGCATAAGTTTTTTTAGTCACCCTTATTTCACTATTATTATTGCATACTGCAAGTTGCATACTAGGATGCATTGCATATTAACTGTCATGAAAATGGGTACGTAACTATGTGTTGCATGTCCCGACTTTCTAAGTCTCCATTATATCCCAAGTGGTGACTTAGGAGTGTCACTGAATATCTCTTATGGCCCTAAAGAGAACGTGCATTGGTGGTGCGTGTGACCTAGACATCCATAGGAATATCAAAAGTTTGAAAGACGTTTATATTTGAATAAGACTTTTGTAGGGGATTTGTTACGTCTAGGGAGGAAATACCCTTCTTGCCTGGGGTAGAAGCTTTGAATTTAATTTTGATCCAAAGGAATTTTTTTGGTGAAGCTCCTAGGCTAGAGAAGTAATTGTAATGTGAAGTGTGTTCTGGGTGAAGAAATGGGAAGCAGACGTATGAAGATCAAAGTGTGTAAGCAACGGAATTAACTACTAAGATCAAACGGGGCGTTTAGGGAATTAATGAAACTATGCGTTTGAATTCATGTAAAGAATAAGGCTTTAGTTAAACGGTGCGTTTTGTTAATAAGCTGACGTCGTTTTATCTTTCTTGTTGTAACAGAAGTTAGAGTTAGTTGGATTCTGTTAGTTCGTTAGATCATGAATTTGTTCTATAAAAGGAAGGTTTGGGGTATGCAGAGGGGATCGAAGAACTAGTTGAGTCTGAATTGTAAGGAGCTTGGAGATTGCTCGAAAATCTCTTCCATCAATTAAAGTAGATTCTTGGTTCTTCCTTCCTTACTTCTTGATCTGCTTTATTAGAATTTTATGTTCTGCACTTTCTTGGGTTCGAAGGAAGAAGGCACTTAACAATTGGTATCAGATTGGCGATCCATGGCTGAAAGCATGCGCGCAGCTACTTCAAAGGCTCAACAGGAAGCTGTTTTGAAGCAATTAGAGGACCACAACCATGCTATTAATAGCATTCACGGAAGGCTCGATCAATTGTCTGATATGTTGAAGTCGTTGGTTGAGTTTCAGCAAGTAAATTCTCGCAGGGAGGAGAATCATGAAGAAAGTTTGTTTGGTAGACGTTTGAATCAAGAGGAGAGGTTTCCAAGGGGTATTAGACTCGAATTTCCTCATTTTGATGGCTCTAATCCCGAAGCATGGATCCACAATACTTTGAATATCATCAAGTTTCGATGAATCAGAGGTTTTTAATGGCTTCATATCATATGGAGGGTAAGGCCCTCGTATGGTACCAAGATGCAGTGGATGGAGGTATTTTTACAACGTGGGAATCCTTTGTAAAAGCCTTGCTGGTCAGGTTTGGTACTACATCCTATGATGATCCTATGGAGGCCTTAACAAGATTGAAACAAGTGTCTTTTGTGGCTAATTACAAAGCACATTTTGAAGCCTTGTCCAATAGACTGAAAGGTTTGTCAAAAAAGCATAAACTAAGCTGTTTTATGAGTGGTCTTAAAGATGAGGTTAGACTTCCTGTAAAAATGCTTAATCCAATAAATTTTAATGCTGCCTTTGGCCTTACTAAGATTCAAGAGGAATATATTTTGCCATCAAGGAGGTCTTGGAGAAATAATACAGCATTGCCTGTTAAGAGTCATGGGGAAACTGTGGATGATAGTTCCAAGTTTCAGAAGAATGGGATGTCAACAAGGAGAGTTTTTTCTTCACAAATGGATGAAAAGAGGAAGAAAGGCCTCTGTTATCATTGTGAAGAAAAATGGAATCCTAGTCATGTGTGCAAGAATCCCAAAGTTTATTTGATCCAAGCTGAGGGTGATAGTTCCCAGCCTGTTCTTAAAGAATCTGTGATCATGGAGGAGGGGGAGGTCTGTGCTGATAGTGATGGCTCTTTAGAAGTTTCTGTTAATGCCATTTCTAGGTGCAGTAATGGAAATGCTATGAGGCTGCATGGTAAGATTGGCCCTTGTTTTGTCGAAATTCTTATTGATTCTGGAAGCACACATAACTTTTTGGATCCTTTGGTAGTCCAAGAAGCTAAGTTGAATGTCAGAAAAGACTACAGTCTGCAAGTAAGGGTGGCCAATGGTGATAAGATTTTGAGCCAGGGAAGGTGTGAAGAGTTAGTCCTCAAATCTCTATACCCCAAGTATGAAATTACTCCTTAAACCAACAGATATCCAAAACCTCATGTTATAGTCTGCAGAATCTCAAACCTAGGCTCTGATACCAACTGTAATGCCCCGTACCCGGGGTCCGGAGAGTTAACTCATGTCACTTAAAAATCATTTTCCTTCCACATAGTACAAATTCTAATTTTTCTCAATCGCACAAAATACTCATATATTTACATCAATTACTCCAGAATAACTATTCTAAGACAATACAAAATTTAATATAAACATCAATCTCCCAACAAATCACATCATCAGAGCACAACAAGCTTACTGAATGAAAATCCTCAATACCCATATAAACCTTCTATGTTTAAACCATCATTCTTAACTCTTCTCACCCATGCTCCATATCCTTGATCCTCAACTGAAATATTCAAATCATCTGAAAAATATTGTGGAGATAAGGGGTGAGTTATCAACAACTCAGTAAGCAGAGAACATATACTAGCATGTAAACATGAGCCTTTTCAGAAAGTTCAATATGCAGAAACAAAACATTTTATTTTTATATGCAGATCTCAGAAAACGTGTTATCAGAAAATCAGAGCGACTTTTCAATCATTTCATACTCAAGTCAACAATTCATATTTGAGGATCCATTTCATATTCAAAAATGCCTTGGCATAACATAATTGAACATCTTCATCTTATCATATCATATCATATACCATGTTTAACCCCCGTGGTAAGGTTGTGCTATCCCCGGTGGCCAAACCAGGCAGTATCATGTGGTAAACTTCCCCTTTTTCAATCTCGGAGTCTCGAGTGTGCACACAGGAAAGAACACGTAAAAAGACCACTTTGTTTCCAAAGTGGGTGCACTCATATCATATCATGGTGGTACCAACCATATCACATTAACAGTATCAACATATCAGAACCATATTCAGAACAGATAAGTATGCCAAAGTTTTATCATATCCATATCATATCAAAACACGTGCGAAACATATTAATATCATTTCTATTTGATCAAAAACAGATCCAAATCATTTCATATCACATGCATAAAAATTTCAATGATATCATATTCGCTCTTTTGCATATTTCATAAACATGTCAAATATTCCTCATGTCTGCACATTTCATGTAAAAAACATTAAAACATATACTGAGGTTGTTTTTCACTTTTTCTTTTTAAAACAACATGCACATTTTTACAAACCAACCTTAGTTCGTTTCTTTTTATGCAAATCTAGCATAGGAACCCCGCTTACCTGGACGACTTAACTTTTCCAAAATTTTCCTCAAAAATGTCGAGCCGACTATAGATCGTCACCTATAAAAATAATGGCGTAATTTCCGTAAGTTTCCAATCAATCATGTATTTCGATATTTAAGCCTAAGCTTCTTAAATAACCTATTTTAAATTTCTCAAAACTTAAAACCTTCATAATCCCAAAATATATCATCACTTCCTAAAATCACCAATATCCGCCACAACCCACGTCATACACAAAACACTAATATTTAAACCCGAACCGCCAGCAAATCTCATAGTCTAAACCAATCATACTAACAACTCCATCACCCAATCCAATCAACCCCGTTACTCCTCGGACTCAGTTCGGCAAAACCAATCAGCAATTAAATACAGTGTAATGTGCTAGTGCAAAAATACATTAAATTCACAAGAATTCTTTGAAAAATACTTACAATGCTATATAATAATTTCTGGAAGATCACGGAGGTGCAAGAAGTGGAAAAACAGCTACGGAACAGTGCAAAATACACTGTGGCCGTGGGTCACAGATACCCACTTTTCAACGGGTGCAAACGAAGATCCGAAATTGATAGGGTAGGGCCTAGGGATGTCGGTGAACCTAGTGGAGGTGATGGTTGGCCGTGGGTGGCGGCGCAAAGGGTGGTTTAATGCCAAAAATACCCAAAACGGAAATGGAGTTGGATGTGCTTCACCGGTGACGGATCGGAGGTGGGGTTGGGTCCAATGGGTTGCTTGGAGGTCGAGGATGAAGTGGTGAAGAAATGGTGGCCAACGGTGGTGCGACGGCGGCGCTGGAGTGAAGAGAAGGCCGCGGCTTCGTGTGGCGCGTGGAGGCTAACGGCGGCGCCGGGGAGGCTGAGATAGGAGGGGGAAGGTCGCCGGTGGGTGGGGGAGCTGCTGGGCTGGGCGGTGCAAGTCACAGTGGAACGGAGGCGGTGGGCTGGGCGGACGAAAAAAATGCTCGGGGGAGAGGGAGGGGCTGGGTCGCGCGGGAGGGGAAAGAAGAAGAAGAAAGAAAAGAAAGGAAGAAAAGAAAAAGGAAGGAAAAAGAAAAGAGGAAAGAGAAAATATAGGAAAATAAATTAGGTCCAATCCTCATAACTTGGGTCACAAAAATGATCCAACGGAAACGATTTTAAAACAGCAAATGAAATAAAATAATTCAAACCCAGTGATTAAAATGAAAATAAATAATTAAACACAACAACAAGTTAATTTAATTCGAGAAGAAATTTAAACACATAACAATAATTAATTTAAAGAAAGCACTTCAAAAAAATAATTTTCGTAAACTAAAAATCATAAAAATAGGCTAACTAAAAATCCAATAATTTTAAAATAAGAGAATAAATTCTGAATCAATAAAAATAATTCATTCATTAAAATACACTAAAATACGGGGCATCACAACACACTTTATGCAAAGATGTCTAAATGTAAGTTTGGTGTGCATGAAATAGAGTACTTGGGCCACATTATTTCTGGAAAAGGGGTACAAATTGATGCTGCAAAGATAGCAACCATGGTTCAATGGCCAGTTCCTAAAATCTTGAAGTCTTTAAGAGGGTTTTTAGGATTAACAGGTTATTATAGAAAATTCATATGAAGTTATGGATCCATAGCAGCACCTTTAACAGATTTGTTGAAGAAAAATTCCTTTTGTTGGAATAATAAAGTTGTTGTTGCCTTTGAGTTCTTGAAAACAGCTGTGAGCAATCCTCTTGTGTTGATGTTACCAGATTTCACCAAGTGTTCACCATTGAGTGTGATGCTTCAGGTGTGGGCCTTGGGGCAGTTTTGATGCAAGATTCTCAGCCCATTTCCTTTTATAGCAAAGCCTTAAAAGGAAAGGCACTACTTTTGTCCGCATATGAGAAAGAGCTTTTAGGTCTAGTGTCTGCTTTCCAGAGATGGTCTGCTGTCCAGAGATGGAGACCTTACTTATTGGGCCACTCCTTCAAAATCAGAACTGACCAACAGGCATTGAAGTTTTTGGTTGAGCAGAAGACAAGCACTGAGTCACAGCACAAGTGGGTGTCTAAACTGATTGGTTATGACTTTTCATTTGATTACAAGAAAGGCAAAGAGAACTTGGTGGCTGATGCCCTTTTGAGAAGAGATGAGGAAGAACAAGCAGTGTTTGCAATGATTTCTTTTCCAACTCCTTTGTGGATTGAAGAGCTGAAAGGAAGTTATTCCTCCTGTTCTAAATTTTCTGCAATTGTGACTAAGTTGCAGCAAGGTGAGGAGGCACCAAAACATTTTTCTATTCAGCAAGGTTTGTTGCTGAGGAAAGGGAAGTTGGTTGTCATTCCTTTTACTTCATTCCAATCCAAGGTTCTGCAGTTCATCCATAACAATCCCCAGGCAGGTCATGTGGGGTATCATAAGACTCTACAAAGGGCAAGGAGAGATTTTTGGTGGGAAGGCATGAGGAAAGATGTAAGAAGATTGGTTAAAGAATGTGAGGTTTGTCAAGTCAGCAAGTATGAAAATGTGCAGTACCCTGGTCTCTTACAACCACTTTCTATACCTCAATCTCCATGGTTGGATATTTCCATGGACTTCATTGATGGTTTACCCAATTCTAATGGGTTCTCTGTGGCTTTTTTTTTGTGGTGGACAAATTAACTAAATCAGCCCATTTCTTTCCCCTTTCACATCCTTATACAGCTGTTAAGGTTGCTCAAGTTTTCTTTTCTGGGGTGTTCAAATTGCATGGGCTACCAAGATCAATTGTCTCTGATCGTGATGCAGTTTTCACTAGTTCATTTTGGAAACAGTTATTTCAGATGCAAGGGGTTTCCTTGGATTTCAGTTCTTCTTACCATCCTCAGTCAGATGGTCAAACAGAAGCCTTGAATAAAATGCTTGGAAGGGTACTTAAGGTGTTATTGCAGTCAAAAGCCAAAGAATGGACTTCATGGTTACCATTTGCTGAATGGTGTTACAACACCACTATGCATTCTTCCATCAAAATGTCCCCATTTGAAGCTCTTTATGGGTATGCACCCCCTAAATTGATGGCCTATGTATCAGGTACTTGTTCTAATGATGTTGTTGATAGGCAACTGCGGTCAAGGGAAGAATTGTGGAACTTATTGAGAGATAATATGAAGAAGGCACAGCATAGGATGAAATTCTATGCTGACAAAAATAGAAGTGAAAGATCTTTTGAAGAGGGTAATTGGGTCTTTTTAAGACTCCAACCTTATACGCAGAAGTCAATGGCAATGAGGCATAACATGAAGCTAGCTCTAAGATTTTATTGGCCCTTCCAGATTGTGAAGAAATTGGGATTTGTTGCTTATAAACTTAACTTGCCTAGCTCATCGAAAATACACCCAGTTTTCCATGTGTCTTGTTTAAAAAAGAAAATTGGCCAGAATATTGTACCCTTACCAACATTACCTCCCACTGATTCGAATGGTCAGTTACAACCTGAGCCTTAGAAAATTTTGGATAGACGAGTTTCAAAGAGTGGTAACCATGTTGTGACAGAAGTGCTTGTAAGTTGGGTGGGGGCTGCAGTGGAGGATTCTTCTTGGGAAAGCTTGTGGAAGTTGAGACAACTCTACCCACACCTTGTGGGAACTGTGCTGTGAAGTGTGTTCTAGTTGAAGGCCTTGTGATCAAGTCCTTTAAGAGGGGGAGAATGTAATGTGAAGTGTGTTCTGGGTGAAGAAATGGGAAGCAGACGTATGAAGATCAAAGTGTGTAAGCAACGGGATTAACTACCAAGATCAAACGGGGCGTTTAGGGAATTAATGAAACGATGGGTTTGAATTCATGTAAAGAATAAGGCTTTAGTTAAACGGTGCGTTTTGTTAATAAGCCGACGTCGTTTTATCTTTCTTGTTATAACAGAAGTTAGAGTTAGTTGGATTCTGTTAGTTCGTTAGATCATGAATTTGTTCTATAAAAGGAAGGTTTGGGGTATGCAGAGGGGATCGAAGAACTAGTTGAGTCTGAATTGTAAGGAGCTTGGAGATTGCTCGAAAATCTCTTCTAGCAGTTAAAGTAGATTCTTGGTTCTTCCTTCCTTACTTCTTAATCTGCTTTATTAGCATTTTATGTTCTGCACTTTCTTGGGTTCAAAGGAAGAAGGCACTTAACAGTAATCTACACAAGAAGTGTAGTCAGTTTCAAGTATGGAGCCTAGGATCAATTCTAGAGAAAGTCCATAGATTTGCAGTCAAAAAGTTGTATGTTCTAAGTAGGAGTGATAAACAGTCCGGTCGGACCGATCGTTTCGGTCCCGACCAGACCAGTTCGGTCCGGTCCACATTTTAGAGGACCGAAAACATTCGGTCCTGTCCACGGTCCAAGGCTTTTTCGGACCGGACCGGACCGGACCGGACCGAATGAAAAATAAAATAAAATAAAAATATTTTATATATAATAATTGTACAATTAACAATATAAATTTTTAAATATATTATTAATAGTTGTTAATATTCTTTAAATTAACAATAATTTTTATATATCTTCATCTAACTTATCACTATTAATAATATAAAATTTTAAATATGCTATTAACACTTGTTAATATTCTATGAATTAATAAATATATAATATCAATTAGTTAATTATATAGTAATTATATAAATTAATAATATAATTTTCATCTAATTTATTTACATTGATCATATAAAATATTTTTTTATTGAGTTTGTTACATAATCCACATTAATAAGTCACTTAATTTAATTTAGTATTTTAAATAATTTTTTTATTAATTATTTAAAAAAATAAAAAAAAAGGTCGAACCTACTAGACCGGACCGGACCGATAACTATCGGTCTGGTCCGGTCCCTTTGGATGTTCGGTCCGGAAAAATGATGGACCGATGGACCGAACCGGACCATTTGCAGCCCTAGTTCTAGGTCTATTTCAGAGAGACTTTGTCCTGGGTTCTAGTGTTGCAAGATCACGTGAAAACCTTGAAATTTTCATGGACATTGGGAAAGTATACAATCTTTATCGTTGGCTATTGGGAAGGAAAAGAGGAAAGTAGCGTCCATATTGCTTTGATGGTGGTGTGAAAAGTGTACCTATTGAGAGGTCATGAAGAGATGAGGCAACCTACTAGAGTGTGATTTGAAGTAGAGTTATTCTGGGCGTCAGCTCGTAGCCGCAACACACCCGTGCTGTTTTTTTTTTTTTTTTACACTCAGTCAGTGGAGTGTGCTGCGGCTGCAGCACACAGTAGGCTGCAATATATATTTTCTGTTTGAAGTATGGGTGACTGCTTCTGTTGTGGGTTGGGGGGGGGAACCAGATGACTAGATGGTGGGTATTCGGAAGGGTACTCACGGAGAGGTTCGGAAGAGCTTACTGAGAACTGAGAAGTCTTTGGTCTTTCCCTTTCTTTTTTTCTACTTCTTTGATTTTATCATTTACGTAATACGTGGAGGGTCTTTGCATATTTTAACTGATCTTTTTTTCCCTTCCATTTATTCAATCCAAATTGATTATTTAACTACGTAATGTTTTGAATGAAATCTCGCCGTTTAAAATTTAAAGAATTACATTAGAATGCACTGTTAGGTCTTATTAGATATATCTGCTTCATTCGCTAATGGATCAATTGAAATTTAAATAGAAAAATATAGCAAAAGTATGCTCACACATAAAAGCCGAATCAAACATGAATATCAAATCCGAAAAAAAAAAAAAAGAACTGGATATAGCATATGTTTTAATAGAAATCTATACTAGAAGAAAGTAATTTCCTTGACTCTGGTTAATGACTCTCAGGAGCTCTTCTTTTGGACCCAATTGGCATCTTTCGGGAAACATGACTCATTTTAGGTTCTCTCTCTCTTGCCTTTTCACCATTTGGTCAAACAGTGAAAGAGCAAAGTAATTTTGCAATGCCTTTTTACTTTCACTGTACGAGTATAGTTTTCTTTTCTTGCCATTAGTAGCAATTTTCATCCAAAATTTTATAAACTCGAACTCAGATCGAACAAACTTGAAAGAATCTAAAAGCAATTTAAATAATTTTATGTATTGTTTTTAATCAACTTTAATTATTCCTGCATGTTATGTGTGACTTTGATTAGTCTAGCTCTAAATTACATTACTGTTATTTATTGGAAGCGTAACAGATAATTCCAATATGAGAAAATCTATTTTGCCGCCCCAATAGTACCATTCAAGTGTACCAATTGATAAATTATTATTATTATTATTATTTTACTTAGTGATTAAAGAAGTGATTTTAAGTATATTGATGTATTTTTTTTAAAATATTTAAATATATTAAAAAAATATGAATAGAAAAATGAAAAAAAAAAAAAGTTACAAAAGCAACTGGCGGTAAGACTCAGGCGGCAGAATAGCACCACTCTTCCGATATATATATATATAGTTCCAGAGTTCAAATCTTGAGAAAACAACAGATGATGCTCCTGGTCTCTGGTGGCAGTGGACTACGAAGAAGAAGCCCGATGGAGGGAGGGTGAGAGGCAGGCATAGACAGACAGACAGACAGACAGCCTGGAAGCATCAGTGAGACATCAACACAACAAAAATGTGGAGCTTTGGCACTAAAAGAATGAATACATTTGACATCCATCACAACAGCCAATTCAATTTACTTCTGTAACTTGTATAGTAAAGAAGCTACCATTGATGCAAGCTTTCTGGCATTTTGGGAAGTTTACACATCCCTGCTACCCGCTGCATAGACATTGGGTGGTTGCAAGTAGCCGCTGAACTAAATCTATTTTGACGAAGACAATGTAATACTCATGCTTGAAAAACTTAGAAACTAGAGTTTGTTCAAGCAACTGAGATAAATCCATTGATGAGAGAATTAGGGCTCCAGAGACGGAATCGAGAATCACAGGTGTAACTTATTCTGTAACTAGAACGGTTGATTTGAGGAGAGCTAGACGATTTTTGGTGAGAATTATCTTTTCTTCTGCTTCTGCTGCTTTTTCTTGAACCCCACGGACAACATCACTGGGAGCTTTCTCCACAAACTGCAGAGAGCAGAAAGAGATCGTAAGAGGTGCACATCATGCTGATAATTAAGAAAGGAAGGTAATATGATGGCTGACCCTGTGCAAAATAAAGTGGTTCACTCCCCAGATTCCACCTCACCATGGCATGGGAAAACTGCCAATCTTCCATCACGAAGATGGTGATGGCTTTCTAGGGGAATTATGACCAATTTCATAACCATGTCCAGTTACAGAAATTATAGGAGAAGAAAGGAAAGGGACATGTAAGTTATTACATCCAATGCGGAGAATAGGAAAAACTATCAATATGAATGCTCGTACAATTCTGGCATTCATTCTAGAATAAATATGGTATAATGGCCAGAGCCCCCAGCTAATATACCTGATGTCAGGATGATATCCAGTGACAATAATATTGGAATGCGTTAGCAATTTATGTGATTTTCCTTAGCAACATCCCTCTTCGTTTCCTTCATTTTTATGAAGAAAGAATTCAATTTAGAAAACAATTTATACGGAAGTGCCTCGCTATACACCACATTTTTCCATATTTGTCTAATACAATTAGTGTAAAAGGATTAACTTTAAAATAGTTAAATAAAGTTAATAGAATCAGTATCCTACAGTACATATCCTTTCTTATAGTACAATATTAGTTTAGTATTTAAACTACTCGCTCGTCCTAGATACCACTGCAGGGGGTTATCAGCTCTCCCGGGTAAAAAAAAAAAAACTTCCTGATTTCCTATTTGAACTTTCAACTTGTTTCAAAAGTTTTCAAAGTATGTAGAGTAAGATATTATATGGTGTGACCAAAGACCTTTGAAAGATCACCAAATAGATATAAAAGCTCACACGGAATGGTCGGTAGGCCAAAGTGTTGCTCATAAATGCCAGATAATTAGTCGTATTCCCTCCACCGTCTTTGCAGTCAGCGGTGGAAACAGATAATTGCCATAGTTCTGTCACTTTCCCCAGGAACAGTAAATGGTGGGGGTTGGAGGAAAGCCAAAAAACTACCCCAAGAAGCCAAGGGCAAACTTGATCGCTTAATGATGGGTAGGCAGTTTCATTCATTGGGTTCTTTTCTTCATGGTGACGGGAGATGCAGAACAATAGGTCTGATTGTATTCAATTATATAACTTCTTTGAGCAGGAAGATTTTGGTTTATCTTCTTTCTTCCTTTCCCCAAGGATAGGGATTTAAAATGATGAAAAAAAAACTAGTGGACTGTTTTGGGAATGCAATAGCACTCTGTGCCTCTGAATTAAATTTTAGTGCTTTGTTAACTAACTAACATGTTTGCAGTAGCTAAAAGCATTGCTGGAAATGCAGAATACTTCGTGCAAATGCAATTAAAGGGCATTGGCAAGAAGTAAATGAGTTCATACATTGGGAGAACTTAGGCGAGCTCTTAGTCCATCATATTCAGTCTGCATCTTGGAAAGACGCTTAGAAAGACGTTCAACTTCCGTAGATATATCGATCATGTCAGTAAGAGGGAGATATGCCTCGAGTCCTTCACCAGATACTAAGTGGACTGATTGCTCTGCATCACCTGAAGTTATATAAAAATTCATTGAAACAACTGGTTCAGCACTTCGTCATCAGAAACCAATTGATAAACATACATAATTGAAGTACAAATCCACTTCTTGGCCAAAAGGTAAAAAGATTTGAAAGGAAACATGCCTGGAGGAATGTTTGTAAAATGAACATTATGAACATCTAGCCGGGATAAAAGCGCTAAAACCTCTTTTTCCTTCTGCATCACACAAATGTATACTTAGAAAGACGTGCTGGACTTCTACCTAAAGTCACACTGCCAAGTGTCCATATATGATTAAAGTAACCTCCATGGACATAGCCAGGTTATTAAACAGTATCAACTGGATGTATCAGATAGCTAACAGACAAGTATGGATGATGTTCCCCAACAAATTTTTTTTCATTTTTCAGCTTTCAACACTAGTATTTTTTTTTACCCCAAAATCATTTTTCCTCTCCAACATAATTTCATCTAATCATTAGTGGATCCCACCACCTTCAGAAGAAAAAGGAAAAGTTTCTACTTTAAGTGGACCCCATCACCTTCACAAACACCAAAAACACACAAAATTCTCAAATTTAGCCACAAAGCAGCAAAATCAGATACAAAAACAACTATGCAGAGACAGATCAAATTCATGACAACATAATTCAGAAAGAAGAGCATAACAAGACTTTCCAGCCTATTAAAGAAAAGATAAATAGAATGTCTGTTTTAACAAACTAAGTTCCACTATATTGAAAGATTTGATTTCATGGACAGGTTATCAACCTGATTCGATCACAAATATGTCAAGACTTTAGGATCATTGGATACTCATATTATGAGTTATGAACCATCAAATGGTGGACTCTTCATGAAGTGCATCATTAACTTTTCTCATTCACCAAAAAATGCACAAGGATCAAGAATAAAGTAGTATTTCTAATTGTTTAGCAGATTACTCTACGATCGAAAACAGTCATGTACGATACCACGAGAGTTATGCAGACGGGGGAATGCAAAATTCTATATACAAATACCGTGGATAGAGAAATGGACAGCACTTACAGATACATATTGTATGACTTCTTCACTTGCAACAATAGATGCAGATATACGCTTCCCTGGATCAACAGAATATTCCGCTCGAGCATTCCGAACTGCTCTAATCTAACAACCATAATGAAGAAAATAGGAATGAAGGTAATGAAATCTTACAAAGAAACAGGTTACATGTGAGGGGTTGAGGGAGAAGGAAGAACATATATACTTACCAACGCTTGTAAATTTTCAAACTTCTTTATTGAGTTGGCATGCCTTGGAAGTGATGTTTGTGGCCAAGGAGACACCATAAGAGCTTCTTTTCGTTGGGGGAGTGCCTGTTCAAACAATTAAAAGAAATAATGAATCCTAGATACAACAACTGTCAAATTGTTACGCTAGAGAGAGATAAAGAGTTGATCGATACATAATTCATAATGGTGATTTCAGGGCTTTGGAGAGAAAAATTGGAAAAGTGAAAAATATGGCATTAGATCAAAAGTGTCCCAATTACAATTTTTTTTATAAGTAAAAATATTATATATATCAATAAGAGTAACCAAGTACACTAGACGTATACAAGAAAACACCTAGCCCATACTAGAGAGCTCCTAATGACCCAAAAAACCCGTGAAAAACTACCCAAAATATACCAAGCCTGAATTGGAATAAAACACACCTCCCCAACCCCAACCCCAACCCCAACCCCTTGTTTCCCATAAGACTAATACTCCACCCAAAACTCCCTCTACGAGAAAGTCTTCATAATGCCCTCCCTTTAGTCTTCTCTCAACTTGGGTTACCACCCTTGGCATAGTAGTTGATTGCCCAAGCTTTAACTCCCTGCTTTGCTTAAAACTTGATTTGGTTTCAAGTGAGTGGCTCGCCTTAATCGCAGTGAGTAGTGCTTTAAATTGGTCTTCACATCCTCCATGTGAGAGCCCCACGATATGTTGAATCTCTTTAACCTTATATAGAACCTAATCCGATGGTGAACCCGCTATATTGTTTATCGAAGGAAGAAAAACCAGGGGAACAACATTATCCCCAGACACAGTACTTAACTGCACTCCCGACCCTAGACATTCCACCCAACAAGGCACCAACGACAAATCCATAATTTCCTCTCCGCCATATCCTGCATTCAAATCTCGAACCTCCTCAACAGCTATTTGGTTGCTGCCCATTGTTGTTGTCACCATTAAAGGTTCCTCCCCTCCATCGACGAGGACATTGCTTGTGTGTGCTCCACCCCCCTGACGATCCTTTCTATGCCACTTTGTTAGACCCTACTGCTCCCTTAGGAGGCATAGAGTAGGTAGGGGAAGCACTACATTGTGTTGCCCCATTTTCATCTTCTAAAAGAGGCTCGTCAGCTTCTTCAAAAGTACTCAAGACTCTGGAAGGACCCCCCATCCTCAACTGAAAGTGAACCCTGGAAAAAAGTATCAACCCCATTAGTAACTAGTAACTAAGGGCAATCAGACGACAAGCTACCGATGTCTTGAGTAACACCAGCGTGAACAGGGATGCCGGCGTCCAACGAAGCTATCTGTGACGGTGTCGAAACACCCTTTGCCAGCACACTTGAGCTTTGACAGCCCACAAGACCCCCTCCACTTCTCCCACTGTCACTTGACAGCCTGTCTCCTACAAGTGTCGTACCCTTTCCTTCTGCAGCGGAGCTATTCTCGGCTGGGCTACCCACCAGTGACCTCGACACCGAAGCGTACAAGGCATCTTTGACCGAGGAAGGCCTTCCCCCACTGTCTTTCCATCAACAAGCTCCCCTCTATTTGCATGCTTCAGAATAGCAGCTTTGGACCCAGTAACGCTTTGAATGGACAGCAAAAAAATTTTCCATCCAATGTCATTTGCGCCTTCCAGAATCACCAATAAACCTTTCCTCCTTCCATTCCGGAATTCTGAGAGTTGCAAAAAGCTACCCCTTTGTGTTAATATGATGTTGAATAATGAGAACTCCATTACCCATCTTTAGCTCCCTAAAGAACCCTTCGTGATAGCTGAGTTCTAAACAATCCTTTATTCCCTTAGCCACCCAAGAAGCTGCCGTCCCACCTAGACACATGAACTTAGCCATCCTTTTACTACGTTCAGAGATGTGAAAGCTATTTCTTTCCTCTTTCGTAAAAACGAAAGTTTTCGATTCCACCTTCAACCACCTCTCACCTTCCATCTGAGACAAATCCACATCGCACATCGTCATCGTTTGATCCCAAGATCATCTCTCTTCGTCATCTCAAGGAAAATATGTTATACAAAAAAAAGCATATCAGAATAGGAGATCTTTGCCAACGAAAATAGAGTGCAGATCAAAATCCCGATCGCTGGAGGGGGACTGACATCAGGGGCCCCTCAATGGAGGCACAAGTTCGGCAGTCGATGTCTCCTCTGAGAAAGCTAGAGAGAGAAGCGTGTGAAAGTCTAGGTCGCCGGAGGGAGGACCTATGCTAGACGGCCCTCCGCGAAGTCACAGGGGCACGTCGGCCTTGTTTGTGCAGATGGTGAGGTGTCAGTCGCCGGTCTAGGGTGGGTGAAAGGTGGCGGTGGGTTTGGGTGGCTTAGGGTTTTCTCAGAGACCTCCTCGATAAAAAATCCCCTTATACAATTTTAATATATACATATATATACATTTTAGGTTACATTTGGCATTTATACCCTAATTGAGCACAGTTATTACAATTATATATCCTCTCACTATCCTCTCACTATCCTATCCCTCAGCGGGCTATGAAATAAGGACTTAGTAAACCCATCTACAAGTTACTCCTCAGACTTCACAAACAGAGCAGAAATATCACCACTCATTGAAGTTTGTTCCTTAAGCTTAGTATCCTATTTTTTTAATAAGTAATGAAAGATTTTATTGAAGAAAACAATAGGGATAGCCAATATACACTGGATATAAACAAGAGTGACACCTAAGCATGATTGAAAACGGATGCAAGAAAATCTTGGACATTTAGTCCATTAAAATATATTGCGATTGACCATTGAAATAAAGTGTAAAGAAAAGAATAAAAATATAAGCATATTCATTGTCTGCTCGTGATCTTTGAAGCTTCTATCATTCCTTTCCTTCTAGAGGCTGTGGCACCACAATAGACAAATAGGAGCAACCTTTCATACAACTATGATTTGTGGACTTCCATGTAAGCCCTTCCAATTCACTAGGAAGTCAATTGACCTTCTAGGCATCATCCATGCTAATCCCACAATTAAAGAAATCATTTCATAGGGGCCTAGCTACCTTGTAGAGTAGAAGTAGGTGATTGGTGGTCTCCCATTCCTTTTGCATATACAACACCAATCCATCACAACGATCCGGCGTTTCCTTAAGTTGTCTATGGTGAGAATCTTACCTAAGAAAGCTGTCCATACAAAAAAAGAAACTGCTTTTTGGGGCACCTTAGTTTTCCAAATACTGCTCCAAGGAAATGAATTAGTATCTTGACTAGTAAGGGCCCAATAGAATGAAGGGACGATGATCTTCCATTTTTTTGAGGGGCTCCAGAAAATGTTGTCCACATCTCCCATTCTCACTCTAGTACAGTACAATAGATATAAAACAGGGTGAATGCATCAATTTCCCATTCTTGTGAATGCTTTAACAACCCCACCTGATGTGATCTTTTCACCTCATTAGAGCACCATCCACCCAAGTCCCACCAAACTTTGAGTCCATTAAAATATTCCACAAAGCCTACCTTTCTTGTTGATATCACCATACCACTTCCTCAACAGAGTTTGGTTGAAAACCAGTAAGTTAGGAACTTCCAACCCTCCCCCTAACTGAATTTGAACTCCTCATTCATTTTTTTTATAGGTAAAAGTAAAATTTTATTGAAATAAAGATATTGTCAAAGTACACCGGAAGTATACAAGGACCATGCCTAATAACATCTAGGTACTAGTGAGAGATACAAGCAGGTCATGAAAATTATCCATATTACAACTAATGGCCAAAGCCCAAGAAAGTAAAGTATTGTAGAAGAATCGCTTCAGCTCATCCAAAGAACGCTCCATGTCTTCAAAGCACCTCTTATTTCTCTCTAGCCACAAGCACCACATAATGCAGTAAAGGATCATTCTCCATATAGCAGCTATTTGTGCATTCCCCCTAATTCCGGTCCAACACCCCAGAATATCCCTAACTCTTCTGGGCATGACCCAAGCCACCCCTGCCCTATTAAGAATCTCATTCCATAAACACCTGGCCATCTCACAATGTAATAAGAGATGATCCACTGATTCCCCATCACTCTTGCACAAAAAACACCAATCTGTTATGAAAAGACCACATTTTCTCAGATTATCCGACGTGAGGATCCGCCTAAGAGATGCAGTCCATACAAAGAAAGCGATCTTAGAAGGTACTTTACATTGCCATATAGCCTTCCAAAGAAAATTATGATCATTAGATAATCCCAAGACAGCATTGTAGAAAGAGTGCACAAAAAATTTGTTATTTCCATTCAAATACCAAATCATCCTATCCTCTATCTCACTGCCCATCGATATTGCATATAACGAGTCCAAGAAATCAGCAAGCATATCCAACTCCCAATCATGAGCAGCTCTTGAGAAACTTACATTCCAATGGACAGCACCATTAGATATTACCACTAAGTCAGCCATGGCAGCCTCTTTGTCGCAAGAAATCTGGTAGAGAGTGGGAAACACCTGCTTTAAGACCCTTTCACCTCACCAGACATCATGCCAAAAATAAACTCTATTACCTCTTCCAATAGCAAATCTATAACACTTGGAGAATCTTCCCCATCCAACTCTAATGTTTTTCCACAAGCCCACACCATGTGTCCCTCTAACTTCCTTAGAACACCATCCCCACATCATACTCCCATACTTAGCATCTATGACTTCTCACCATAAACCCTCCTCTTTCTTATGGTATCTTCACAACCATTTCCCCAAAAGTGCTTTATTGAAGACCCTCACATTGAGCACCCCAACCCACCACATGGAATTGGTGAGCAAACTTTATCCCAACCCGCAAGATGGAACTTAATTTCTTCCCCCATGCCTCCCCATAGAAAGTTGTGAAAAATTTTCTCCATACAAGAAGCCATACTTGCAGGTAATGGAAAAAGGGATAAGAAATATAGGTAGAGAGGTTTGATAGAGTGCTCTTGATCAGAGTTAATCGACCACCTTTGGACAAATATAGCCGTTTCCACCCAACCAATCTTCTTTCAATTCTTTCAAACACACCATCCCAAATGGTTTTTGTCTTGAAAGTAGCCCCCAACAGGAGCCATGATATTTCAAAGGCGTCGAAGCAACCTTGCAACCCAAGATATTCTCCAAGTCCTGGATATTATGTACACCACCCACAGGAACCATTTCAGACTTTGAGAGATTTACCTTCAAGCCTGAAACCGCTTCGAAGCAAAGTAATACAGCCCTCAAGTATTGCAAATAATCATTGTGCAGCTCGCAAAACAAAAGTGTGTCATCAGCAAAGAGAATGTGAGATATAGTAACCCCACCCACTGAAAATCCAGCAAGTAAACCTCCATTCATTGCCACTCTCAACATTCGACTTAGTGCTTCCATAACAACAACAAATAGCAAAGGGGAAAGAGGATCCCCTTGCCATAGTCCCCTAGAGCTGAAGAATCCTTCCGGTGCTCCATTCACCAAAACCGAGTAACGAACCATATATATACAATGCCTAATCCATGATATCCATTGATCCCCAAATCCACACCTCCCAAGTAAATAGCACAAAAAATCCCAATTAACATGGTCATAAGCCTTTTCTATGTCTAACTTGCACAAAAGCCCAGGTATGCCCTCCTTGATTTTACAAGGACAAGATATATTTTCTTCGGGCTTCTCATGTACTAAATTCCTAGTAGTCTCTTGCCCTCTAGAAACACTTAAAAAGACTTGGTCTAAAGGCTTCTTATCTACTGAATTCCCATTGGGCATCAGGTCATTGCACTATGAACTTAACTCATTGCATGTGAATATTTGGGTTGCCACTACTAGGAGATGGCTCAAGTGGCAAGGGCTTTACTCTGGGGGAATGTGCACCCCACAAGTATAAGGTTCAAACCCTTAAGTACAAACAATTTCTAGGGGCCACATACCATTGGTAAAAACAATGTCATGGTATTGCGGTTTACAAAATTATTCTGTTTTTTTCCCTTCGTATTTCCATCATTCTGAGAGATAAATGCAATTTTTAAGCCTTTTATTGGAAGTCCCTGCATTTTAAAGTTTACACTCCACACGAGCTAGACACTTCTGGAACTCTAACACACCAGTACCAATACTGAAATTATACCTGCCACCATACTGACATCCATGTAATACGGGTTACAATACCTCAATAGTTATTCAACTCGACTACCGTTTGGGAGATCCAACAAAGCAAAAATTATTATATTTTAAAAGAGGTAAACATTAAAGAATCACCAAACTATGTACAGTTCAATGCAGGGGCTGAAATACTAGAGAACTGAATAACCTGCCATAGTTCCTCAGTAACGAAAGGCATGAAAGGATGCAGCAACTTTAGTATGTTTTCAAAAACATACAACAGGACTGCCTGTGCCACTGATGCAACAGAATCACCTTCGGAGGAATAAAGGCGAGCTTTACTGGCCTCAATATACCTGAGGAAGGGCAAAAGTGAATAATTGGTCAAAATGAAAAGTTCCAAATGCCAGTCATGCAATACAATTTAGTAAGCTGCATAGCATCGTTGATAATAGAAGGTCAGCAAATTTCAGAGATTGTATGTACTACTCAACAAGTACTCCTTGCAATGTCTTAATGTTTTTTTTTTTTTTTTTTATAGGTAAAAGTAAAATTTTATCGAAATAAAGACATTGCCAAAGTACACTGGAAGTATACAAGGAGCATGCCTAATTACATCTAGGTACTAGTAAGAGATACAAGCAGCTCGTGAAAATTGTCCGTATTACAAATAATGGCCGAAGTCCAGTAAAGTATTGTAGAAGAATCACTTCAGCTCATCCAAAGAACACTCCAGAAATGGGATTTTATTTTCAAATACATATCCAGAAATGGGAGATTGGTAGGCCAGGTCTAGTTCTCAAAACATTGGGCACGATAAATAAGTCTAAAGAATCTAGGTTAAGCATTTCCTGTATAATAAATATCTTTCCAAATGGCATAGGGAATATTTTTAAATAAAGTAAATATTCTATGCACCGCATTTGTGGATTTTCAAATAAGAGACAGAATACATTCGTTGCCAGATTGCTGAGGTGTATTTCCAAAAACTTGAGAATCCCAATTCCTTTTTGTTATGCAATAGTGGGATACAACTTATGATAAGTGGGATGCAGAAAATTTGACAATTATGTATTAGTTATTGTATTCTATGCTACAAAAGATTAATCAGGATTATATTTCTCCAGATAGCATCGAAGATTTGGGATGCAGCTACTCATACATGAAAATCGGGAATGAATCACAAGTCTATGACTTGAGGAGACAAATATGTGGGATGGTCGGTAGCCACCTATTTTCACAAGCTTCAGGATTTATGATAGGAATTGAATCATTATCAAAGTCTCCAAACTAAGTGTTCCAGATGCTTGAAGATTAAAACAATGAAAGAATAGGAGCGGATTTATTAGTTCTTAGGGAGTTTGAATTCTTAATATGAACCAGCTCATGTTTATAATTTGGACAAGTAGCCCCTTCCTACTCAAAGTGAGGTATTTGCGTATCTCCAGAATGAGGAGAGTTGTAGTACCAGGCTAGGCTCCATTTGACAAGAACAATCTGCCCTAGTTAGTGGACCTCAAAGGAATAGGAAAGGAGATTACCAAAGTGGGATGGTGACAACATGACATGAGATACCTTTTTTCTCATCAGTAAATAATAATTTTATTAAATTAGGCGAAGCCAAGTACACGGAACATATACAAGAGCAACACCACCTATGCATGAGTGTCTAAAGATACAAGGAAATCATGTAAGTTCATGCCATTAAAGTCTGTTACAATCGACCAATGGAATAGAGCATGAAAAAATAAAGTTCTAATCTCATCCATTGTCCGTTCACGAATCTCAAAACTTCGACCATTCCTTTCCACCACATAGCTGCAATTTGAGTGCTACCTCAGATGCCTTGCCAGCTGGCCAAAAAATCCAAAACCCTTCGTGGCATCACCCAATCTGATTCTCTCAACCCCACCCCCCCCCCCCCCCCCCCAAAAAAAAAAAAATCTGATTCTCTCACACACACCCCCTAGCTGTTTCTCTCACGCGCATCTCTCTGTGTGTGTTTGATAATCTATTTCTGTCTCTATTTTCTGTTTCCCTCTCAGTTCTTGTTTTGCAATGTAATAATCTCCACCCACAGCCACTGCTCCATGCCGTTTTGTCACCAGTTCGACAATATTAGGTAAATTATTCTCCCTCATAAGGAGTATATTTAATGAATTTCGAAAATGAGATTTGCTAAGATTTAGGTTAGGTTTGGATAGTGAGTTGAGTTGAGTTGAGATGAGATGAAAGATGAAATTTGAATAAAATATTGTTAAAAAATTATTTTTTAATATTATTATTGTTTTGGGATTTGAAAAAGTTGAATTTTTTATTGTATTTATGTGGGAATTTGTGAAAAATATAATGATGAGATGAGATGGATTGAGAGCGTTTCTCAATCGAAACTGAGCCTTAGTGTTTTGAATTGTTGAGAACATATACTTAGTTAATTATGTTGTTGGGGGTGTTGAAGATGAATTTAATACCCAAGTGTTAGTGGCGGGTGTGTATAGTTCGGGGATGGTGAAATTTTGGAAGATTGAATCTTTGATCAGTCTTTTTTGAATGTGCCTAGATCTTTTCAATCTGTCTAAGTTTCATCTAGACTTACTTTAGGGTAAATTAGCAAGTCCCAAGTTTGGGTATTAGCTAGAATTTATCCACATTTATGTCATGGTTATATGGTTGAGTTCAGACCTTAATTACGTTGAAATAATAAGGGAATAGAGGCCAGTATATGTGCTGTCCAGCATCATGTTTACAATTTAGAAATTTGGGTTTATCAAATTTGAGGATAATCTTTTTGGGCAAGTCTAAATTCATTTTATTAAGGATTGAGGGGAACTTTAGAGTTAAATGAGATCATTTTTTAGTGTTGAAGTTGACGGATTGTAATGGCCATGAAATAGGTTCCAAGTGATCGTTGGCAAAGGAATATCGTGTGATTATTTTGACTAGAAATCGAGGTATGTGGCTCTGTAATGGGGTTTTGCTAAAAGAACTGGTTGGTTTTGTTTGGAATGGTTCACTTTGGTATTATATTTCAAACATATGTAAATTTTGGATTTGTGCACATTTTTATGGTAGTTGGGCACTACTTGTGGGAATTGTGCAAATTTAGTAATGGTTGGAATGCTTGAGAAATGCTATGTCGCTTATTAAATTTTGAAAGTTAAATGTGAGCATGCTATTTATTCTTGAGCCATATGAATGTCTTTGTGACATGTTTGATGTCTCTCATGGGGTAATATCTTCATGGCATAATATCTTTGTGGTATATTGATGCCCCTCGCGGCATGATGTCTTCATGCTATATTGGTGATTTCCCTGTTATCATGTGGCCTTGAATATGACATTTGGCTGAACATGTTGGATAAGATAAAATTGTATTGCTCACATTATATTTTTATTGGGAACTTATTCACTCTCTCATAGTCAAGAAAATTGCCAACTCCCACACCCCCATTAAATTGCTACTTACTGAGCACATGGCAGCTCACTTCTTCATTTCACATCTTTCTCAGAGTTGTAAAAAGTCTCTCCTTTTGAGGTGATAGCTTTTGAGCCAAAGACTCTAGCGTGGACTTGGTTTAGTCAATTGAGGTTGGAAGTTCTAGGGCTTGATGGTTTTGTTGCTTGAAGATGGTTTTGGTACTCACCCATTTCTTTTTTCCTCTTCTTTTTTTTTTTTTTCTCGGGGTGTCTCTTTTGTACTAACCTCATGTACTAGTGTGGATCTGTGGATTTCTCTCTGTACACTTTCTCTCCGTACACCTACGAAAATTAGTTATTTTGTTTTCTCTTCGTTCCGTCGACTATGTTGCTACGTTTTCGATCATAGTAGCACAACGGTGGTATCTAGATGGGGTTTATAAGAGAGCTTGTGATTGAATCAAAGTTATTTTCGCTCGTGAAGGAAGGATGTTTGCTACATATCATAGAGAGAGGTTGGAAGATTAAGCATGAGTTACTGCTGGGTTTTTCCACAGTGCAATGGCTGGGGAGAGCACTGGAGGATTGTTTGAAAGGAGATAAAAAGGAGTTTTATGCGACAACTAGGGAGGGATATCATAGTTTTATAGCACAACGGTGTTTGAATAGCTGTGGTCGATATATGTCGGTAGTAGAATATACTGAGGGAGGAAGGCGAAGCTTTATCTTTATACCTAAGGAGAAGGGGGAGAGGGGATGGAGGAGACTGAGGGAGGCACTGCAAGAGTGTTTACAGGAAGGGAGAAACATGGATGGGTCTCGTGGAGGAGCACAGTTGAGGCCAATGGTGGAAAAGCTCCAACCAAATACTCGGTCCTACAAGGAGGTGCTCATGCTGGTGGTGTCTCACCATGAACCGCGAGTAGGAGACGGCAGTGGTAGGTTTGAAAATGGGTACACTGCAGGAAATATGCATCAAGCCCCTCATTTTGCTTTACAGAAATGGGGCATTGGCAAGGAAGGTGTCAGCATGGAGGAGATTGATGTACGCAGTACGTTGTTGGAGATGCAGGAACAATTGTGGAAGCTGCAGGATGAAGTGAGAAAAGTGATGCTATGTGTCGAGGGTAATAAGGAAAAGGAAAGGGAACAAGAAAGTACAAGGGAGATGGGCTGGGCTTAGGTGATTGGAGGCCCATAAAGGTTTCATATAAACATCAGAATAAAGAGGTGGCCTTGAAGCTTGCTGGACCAAGCAAGGGTGGTGAAGCTCGAAGGGTCGGCCAGTTTGGAGAGATCACGAGTGTCAGCCCATGGGGAGTAGTCAAGTGGGCCCACAAGTTGGGCCTCAGCCCATGGGGCAGCATGACGGTAGAACCCAACCCATATGGAGAGAATGCAAAGGGGCTCCATCCAACGACGCAAAGGGGCCTGTCGGGGAGGGTGAAAAGTTTTTTGCAGAAGAGACACAAGGTTTGTCGATGGAATTCAGAGTGGGTGAGCCTATCCTGCTGAATTATATGTTATCAATTCAATCAGGTGTTTCAAACTGACTAATTCACAAGGTGAAGGAATTACAACAATGTGTGGGGATGGAGTGTGAAGAATAGTTTATGGCTCTGCTTACCACCATTGAAGTGGGGCACCAACAACACAGGAAAAATGGTTAAAACAAACAGTGAAAACTGAAGAGGTTAACATGGTGGATGAATTATGAGGGTAGTTCCAGCAAGGACAGGTCAAAAGGGAAGGGGCTAGCCTCCCCCCAATGAAACCCAAAATTGTATCGAGGAATGTCCACGAGCTCAACAAGGCCAATAAGCGTCTCCAAATAAGAAACTTGTTTCATGAGTGGAACGCGGACATTGTTTGTTTACAGGAGACAAAACTGAAATTAATTACTACAATAATTGTGCAACGTTTGTGGAGTTTTATACACGTGGAGGGTGTATTTGGCTTTTAATGGGACGTCAGGAGGTGTTTTGGTGATGTGGGATAGACGGGTGATGGAGAAAATGGAGGAATTTATAGGGGCACTCACGGTAGCATGCGAGTGTGACAGATAACTTTTTGTGGACTTTTGCAGGCGTATAGGACCAAACTTAGACACCAACAAAAGAATATTGTGGGAAGAATTAGCTGGAGTACATAGCTGTTGGGACCTTACATGGTGTATTGGTGGAGATTTTAATGTCATAAGATTCCCAAGTGAATGTTTTGGAAATAGAAGAGTGCGGCCAGCAATGACAGAATTCTCAGAGTGCATCTTTGATTTGAACTTAATGGATCTGCCACTTGTGGAGGGTTCTTTCACGTGGTCTAATATTCAGACGTAGTCTCGACTGAATAGATTCTTAAAGTTGAATACAAATATTATAAAGTTAAAAAATTATTTGAATATAATTTTTTAATATAATTTTTATTTTGAAATTTGTAAAAGTTGTATTAATTTTTTTGTTTTGTTTTAAGTTTGTAAAAATTGTATTGATTTTTGTTTCTAAATAATGATTAGGTAATAATTAAATCAAAAAGTTGAAAACTTGAAATTGAAAAGTGTTTTGTGTTTGAATTATGTTTGGGAATGAAATTATGAGAAGTTTTGAGAATTTTGAGAATTCTCATGTTTGCCAAACATCCACTTAGTCATGGTGATATGCTCCCTCAAGGTTCAAGATTTGAACTAAACCATTTCTAGGGGCCACGTCCCTTCGGTGAAAGCCGATGATTTACCTTATTTGTGTGATGGGGACATGTTACATTAGTTTTGGGTTTAAACAGGTAAAAGACATGTTGCATTTGCAGTCTCCGAAATCCCTTATCATAAAAAAAAGGTATCTGAAGTAATTTGCTTCACCTGATACGTCAAGGAAATGTATGTTCATCTGTCATTTTTGCAGTATATAACTTCCTTGGTCATCAAAAAAGTATGTACCCCATGCTTAACGCTCAAGACCAAACAGGATTTTGTTTAGTTTTCAAGCACTTAAAGCATATTTAATACATCTGGACTTCAGCCTTACTATCTATCGTTGGAGAAACCTAAGCTTTGCGTCTAACCAGTAAATTAATCTACCCTCCAGAAGGCAACTGTATAACGATAGAATATAAAGATATATTCTCCAATGAAAAACAACTTCATCAAATGTAACATACCAATCAGCAAAATCACCCCAAAAGAAATCATAGGTTTCTCTTCCAACGTCTCCGAAGAAATATTTGTCATAACTTGCAGTGGCCATGTCAATAAGCAAATGAAGTTTTGAGACCTGAAAACAAGACAAAGTAAAATGGTAACTACCCGGGCTATACTGAATAATATAGAAAGGAATGTTAACAGTTATCTTACCACCCAACATTCTGGCAATGGTAGCTCAACAAGAGACTTCTCTCTGTCAAACTAAACAAAAAAATAATAATGATAACAACAATAACAATAATAACAACAATAATTCTGTATTGGCTACCTTCCCAAATAAATGCTAAAACTACATCTAGAAAAAAATGAAATGCAATCTTAACAAATAAAATTAATGATGAGATGATGTTCATGAGTAAATGCAAAAATTTATGTTCTCAATACTTTTAAGTTCATCAACTTCCAAATGTAAGCTCTCGTAGATGATCAAAGTTTTTGATGAACCATTCATGGAGGACAGTCCCTATATCATCCTTGCTTCATCTGGAAATGGTGTGGTGTATGATTGAGTGAAAAAGTTTTGGTTACTTGGATGGGTGATTGTCTTAAACCCTGCATAGTACATTGAGAAGCAAATTGAGAACACAGGATGGAGCGTAGGCTGATCCTGGTAATCTATTGGGCTACCCACTTCTATACAATGTAATAAGTAGAAAATTTATAATCGGGAGGCACCATGCAAGATTGGCACCAACGCTACCCATCAAGAGAAGAAGAAGCTCTTTCTCTCCCCGAAAAGTTACCTTTGTTAATGACCAACAGGTGTTTCCGTATATGAAATACACCTACCTGTGTACTTGGGCTATGCCTATCTTTCATTCATATCAATGAAATTTACTTCTTACTTATCAAAAAAAATGAAATACACCTAACCGGAAAAAAGATAAGAGCAAATGAATCCTGAAAGCTAGAAATGGAAGAACCAAAATGAACAATCATCCAATGATACAAGGTTGTAAAAAGGAAATCTTTGACTTCCGCCACCGTCTTGTCCCTATTCTCAAAAAACCAATCATTTTTCCTCAACATACACCACAATAGACAAGACCAGACCATCTTTGACGAAGCTTTGTTCTAGAAACAGCTAAACTAGTCCTTCCAACACTCTAAAACATCTATCAACGACGCATAACCAAAGCTAACCCAAACAACCCAAGTATAGCATTACACAAAACACCATGCACTTCAAATTGCACAACAGATTATTAAAAAAACAAAACCCCTCCCATTATGCCTATACATGTAATACCAATCCATCAAAATAAAAATCATCTTCCATTCGTTACCAAAGGGGAGAATCTTCCCTAAAATAGTTGTCTAAACATAGAAGGCCACTCTCAAAAGGGGCCTTACTTCATCACATGATTCTTCCCATGGGAATGAGATGGTATTATGGGAAGGTAATACATTATAGAATGCACTTTCCATGATGGTCTCAATGTTTTCACTTCCTTTGGTTATTTGAAGCAAAAATATATCCTATTTCGATAGGTAACTTAAAGCCAAGATATGAGCCTATTTGTCACCAGATTTTCAATGGTGCACAACTTCCATCACAATCCTATGTGTGCTCCAAATTTCAACATGCCACACATCTAGACATGAGTCTTGGTTGAGCTCTGATCAACGTGGTGAGAGGTCTGACTTAATTGACTCTTTTATAGGATTCCCACTGCTCCCCCCTAAAGGCCGTAGTGGCTGAGGTGTGGGAGCCATGACAAGTAGTGGTCAAGCTTGAGGTGTGAATCTCATAAATGCCCTCATTATGGTAATAATAACCATTCAGTTGAATGTTGTTGGGATTTGCATGGTAGATCATCTTGGTCGACCAATCAGGCTACTTAAGTTATATAATGCATCTTTAAAAAAATGAAATTTGTTTGGCCGTGAGAGGGTCTTCTCCTTTTAGAGGGTGAGGTTTAGTCTTTGCGAGAGCATTGGTGGTCCCTGCACTGAGGGTGTGGGGGGCAATGGAGACTGAGCTGGAGAAGATGTGGAAAAGTTTTTCGTTATCCGATCAAGAAAGAGCAGAGGTGGAGATCCCACAGGATGAAGTTAATAAAGAAGCGGGTAAAGGGAAGTTATGTATCATGGTTCTGATCATCTCTGAGAGAATGGTCAACAAAGAAGCTTTTCGATTAACAATGGTAAAAGTGCGGAGCACGATGGGTTGGGTACAATTTAAAGAGATGGGTCTAAATAAATTCTTGGTTGAATTTCAATTCCAACAGGACAAACGGAAGGTACTTCTGAGTAGGCCCTAGACCTTTGATAGGTTCTTGGTATGCATGGAAGACCTTGAAGGGACCCTAGTGGAAGAAGATTCTTCCTTCTCCTCTGAGGTTTTCTGGATCCAAATTCACAACATGCCTTTGGTGAGTATGACTCATGAAATAGGAAGGCAAGTAGGGTTTGGGGTTGGGAGTGTTCTTCAGCTGGACACTAATGAGACTGGTAATGCATGGGGTCCATTTTTACGTTTGAAAGTGAAGATCGATATTACAAGGCCTCTATGCAAAGGGAGGCTGCTGAAGCTGGATGATAAGCAGGTTTGGTTGCCTATAAAATATGAACGTCTCCCCTCATTTTGTTTTCAGTGTGGTACCATAAAGCATAAGGAAGGAGGTTGCTCAAAAGGATCATGAGGAACATATGGTAAGCCAAGCAATGAGTTTGGTCCTTGGCTCCGTGCTAATCCTCCAAAGGCCAGCAGCACAACCACAAAAAGATACGAAGGAGGTGGCCGGAGCTATGAGCAACCAGCCCGGCAGCAGGAAAAGGTAGAGGAGGAAGGCCATGCTGTTGACCATAATCAGACCTCTAAATTTCAGGATCTTGCTGCAGGCGCCCATACCTTTTTGGTTCCCAAAAAGGAGGATCAACAGGAAAGGCAAGTTGACCTACCGAAAGTAGCAAGTCTCGAGGAAACCTCAAAGGAGTTGCCTACGGTTCCTAAAGTTCAAACAGGAACTACTGACACAACTTTGAAATCAGTTGTCAAGGGGTGTGGGTCCTCGGAAGCCCATGCAGATGTGGTGATGTTACATGCCAGCCACATAGAAGTCTTTCCAAAAGCGGCCAAGGGCCCCTCATTAGCATCCCAGGTTAACTCTCTAAACCAGTTCATGTCCCAAAAGATTAATCAACTGGTACAAGTCAAGAAGAACCCCCATTGGAAGAGGCGAGCAAGGGCTCACAATTTTGGCCCTGCTGATAACAGCCAGGACCTTTCTCAAAAGGCCCACCTGTTAACACCCCTAAAGAGGAACTCTGTTGCTGTTCAAGCTGAAGAATGGTCTTCAGATGCAAATAAAAAACAGAAACTTAATCTACCATGTTTTGGTGAGATTAAGGAAGATTTGTTGGTGGTGGCTGCTGGACAGCACCACCAACAGCCATGAATTGCATAAGCTAGAACTGCCGAGGGTTTGGGAACCCCTGGACAGTTCACGAACTTCACCTCTTGGTGAAGACAAAGTCCCCAAGTCTCATTTTCCTAATGGAGACTAAGTGTTCCAGGTCCAAAATGGAGAAAGTTAAGCAAAAACTAGGTATGAAAAATTGTTTTGTGGTTGACAGCAAGGGGGCTAGTGGTGGCCTGGCATTACTTTGGAAGGATGATTTGGTCGTGTCACTGAAAAATTACTCTCATTTCCATATCTCTATCAAGCTCAAGATTAGAGGTAATATTGGGGCATGGCTTATGACAGGCTTTTATGGCCATCCTTTGACAGCCAAGAGAAGCAGCAGTTGGAACTTACTAAAGGCATTGAAACCTACGGATAATGCTCCATGGTTTTGTGTTGGGGACTATAATGAAATCATGCATAATGGTGAAAACTATGGTGGTAGAATGAGACCTAATTCCCAGATGGAAGCTTTTAGACTATCCCTAGCTTTGAACGGGCTGAGTGATCTAGGCTACACAGGAGATAAATACATATGGTGCAATAACAGGCAGGGTCCTCAATTCACTAAGGAAAGATTGGATAGGGCGTGTGCTAATGATAAATGGCTAGAGATGTTCCCAGATACAATGGTGAGTACAGAAGCTGTCCAAAGGTCAGACCACAGGCCTCTTATTATAACCATTGCCTCTAGAAACCAGTTCTTTACAAGAGAAGAAAGGCCATTTCGATATGAGGTCTGTTGGGCAGTTAGAGAGGAATGCAGCAAGATAGTAGAAGAGGCATGGAAAGAAAGTAGCTTGGCACAAAACAAACTAGACCAGGCTGTTACAAGTCTGTCCAGATGCCAAGATAAACTCAAAAAATGGGGTATAGCAATAGCAAAGGGCTTAAGGAAGGAACAACAAGCCAAGAGACAACAACTTTCTGACCTACAGAAGGCGTTTCTAGGGATCTAGCAGAGGAAATAAGGGCAAAGAAACAAGAATTAGACATGATGCTTGAGGAGGAAGACAAAAAATGGAGACAAAGGGCAAAACAGAAATGGTTGAGGGAAGGGAACAGGAACACTAAGGGCAGGTTTGGTAACCAAAACAAAACACAAAATTCTCATCTCATCTCATCTCATCATTACACCTTTTTCAAATCTCGATACAAAATATAATAAACAATTCAACTTTTTCAAATCCCAATACACCTTTTTCAAATTCCAAAACAATAATTATATTAAAACATAATATTTTAAACTTCAAAACAAAACACAAAATTCTCATCTCACCTCCCAAACCTGCCCTAAATTCTTCCACCAATGTGCTACCCATAGAAGGAAAAGAAACTTCATTAGGAAAATTTCAGATCGAGATGGTGAAGAGGCAGTAACAAAGGAGGAGATCAGTGCTAAATTTCAAAAATTCTTCAGGGGTCTTTTTAACACATCCAGTCCTGAAAACATTCCCCTATGCCTAAAGCACTTAGACAAATCTGTCACAGCTGATATGAATTCAAGGCTAATTAGAAAATTCACACGGCAAGAGGTTGAAGAAGCACTTTTTAGCATGAACCCTCTGAGCTCTCCAGGTCCAGATGGCTTCCCCCCAGCTTTCTATCAAAACCATTGGGGCACGGTTGGAGATGAGATTAGTGAAGCTGCTCTTTTCTTACTCAATTCAGATGGCCATTTTGATTCTATAAATTCTACTTACATAGCTCTGACTCCTAAGCTGAATTGTCCCTCAAAAGTATCTAATTTCCGCCCTATAAGCCTTTGCAATGTTATATACAAGATTGTTTCAAAAGCCATGGCCAACAGATTGAAAATTATACTGCAAGACATCATTTCCCCTACACAATCTGCCTTTGTCCCAGGCAGATTAATCACTGATAATATTATAGTGGCTTTTGAGGCTTTACACTCCATGAATAGCAGATTGAAAGGGAAAGAGGGTTTCATGGCCCTAAAGCTAGACATGAGTAAAGCGTATGATCGTATTGAATGGGCCTTTCTAAGAGAAGTAATGACAAAAATGGGCTTTGCTTAAAACTGGATCAAACTTGTGATGAAATGTGTGGAATCTGTGTCATACTCCATCCTTCTTAATGGCATCCCTCAAGAACCTTTCAAGCCAACTAGAGGTATTAGACAAGAAGATCCTTTGTCTCCATATCTCTTCATCTTATGTGCTGAAGTGTTAAGCTCTATGCTCAACCAAGCAGAATCCTCCAAAGCTATTTTGGGTGTTCCCATTGCAAGAGGCAGAATTCACCTAAACCATCTTCTCTTTGCAGATGACAGCCTTCTATTCTGCAAAGCAAACTCCCTTGAATGGAGTAGGCTAATTTATTTGCTAAACATTTATGAAAAAACCTCAGGCCAATGCTTAAACAAAGAGAAGACCTCTATACAATTTAGTAAGAACACTCCAATGGCAAACCAGGAAATTATATTGAACATAGCAGGAGTGAGATCTAGCCTTACTTATGAACAATATCTTGGTCTCCCCTCTTTAATTGGCAGGTCAAGATACCAATCATTCAAGTCTATTCTGGACAAAGTCAGACAAAAGTTAAGCAGCCTTCAAGTCAAATGGTTATCACAAGCTGGAAAAGAAATCTTCCTCAAAGCAGTGGTGCAGGCCTTGCCAACATACAGCATGGGGGTTTTTAAACTTCCTTGGTCTCTTCTGAAAGATATAAACAAAGTGATGAGGAACTTCTGGTGGGGTCAGGTTGAAGAGGAAAGGAAAATCCACTGGGTATCTTGGAAGACTATGGGAAAATCGAAAGCAGCTGGTGGCATGGGCTTCAGAGATTTACATAGCTTCAACCTTGCAATGCTGGCAAAACAAGGTTGGAATATTCTGCATCATCCTCAAGCTCTAGCTTCTCCAGTGCTGAAAGCTAAATACTTTCCTCAGTGGATTTTTTCAAGCTAAAATGGGCAGTAGGCCCTCATTTATCTGGAGAAGCATAATCGATGCTAGAGAAATTTTAAAAAGAGGCACCAGATGGAGAGTAGAAAATGGTGAAACTATTAAAGTCTGGGAGGATAAGTGGGTTCCAAACCTTCCATATGCTAAAATTATGAGTCCAGTGAAGATACTGAGCCCGATGGCTTTGGTTAGTGACTTAATTGAACCTAGTACAAACCAATGGAAGGCCAGTTTGGTGGAGGTGTTTTCACAAGAAGAAGCTACTTTGATCAAGCAAATTCCCATTAGCTACAACAACAGCCCTGACAAACTAATCTGGTCAGGTACATCAAAGGGGTCTTTTTCTGTAAGGAGTGCCTATCACTTGCACATGGACTTGATGGAATCTGTGAGGGGCCAGGCATCTAGTAGTTCAAATGACAAGAGGTTTTGGTCGAACCTGTGGAAACCTCAGATCACTCCAGCTGACAAACAATTCCTGTGGAGAGCCAGCCATGAAGGACTACCAACCAACCAGAATCTTTTTAAGAAGAAGGTTATTGACAAGCCTTCTTGCCCTTTATGCCTACGAGAGGAGGAGAATATTATCCATGCCATTTGGAACTGCCCTGCTGCTCAAGACGTATGGCACCAATGCTCAACTAAACTTCAAAAATGTCACTCCCCCAAACCCTCAATCAAGAACCTCATTACAGAGCTGGAGGATTCAGGAGGCAAGGAAGTGATTGAAGAGTTTGCTGTGGTAGCTAGAAGAATTTGGACGAGGAGAAACCAATTCATATTCCAACAAGAGTTTAGATGCCCCAATTCAGTAGCTAAGCTGGCCAAGGAAATTCTGTATGAATTAAACTCTACCACTCTTAATGAGTCAGTTCAGCAACTCTCAATACAGAACAGGCCTAATTGGAGCCCACCCCCTGAAAACACTTTTAAACTCAACTGGGATGCTGCTGTCGATAGAATTCAGTACAAAATTGGGATAGGCCTAATCATCAGGGATTGGAATGGGAGGGTTGTGGCAACTTCAAGAAAATATAGACCACTATTCCCTGACCCTTTGTTGGCAAAGGCTATGGGAGCCATGGAAGCTACTTGTTTTGGCCTACAACTGAGAATTAAGAGGAATTAAGAGGATCATACTCGAGGGCGACTCTAAGATAGTCATCTCAGCAATCAACAGCAGAAAGGAGGAAGTGTCAGCTACGGGTATGCTCATAGAAGATGTCAAGAATCAATTAAATAGCTATGAAGAGTGGTCAGTTTTACATGTTAGAAGGGAAGGAAATCAAGCTGCTCATAAGCTTGCTAGGGATGCACTCTTACATTCCAACTCTTCTATTGATATGGGAATTATTCCCCATTGTATTCATGACTGTTGATATTCTATTAATGGAATTCACCTTTCAAAAAAAAAAACTAACATTTAGTACCGCAATACTCCCTTGAGAAACAAACTTAGGTAGTCCTATTTCTTCTTCCCTCTCTTGTATTTTCTCTTCGGCAACTACCTCTCTCTCTCCCCACCCCTTTTTGTTCCTACTTAAAGCATGGCTAAACTATCCTATTTTAAAATATCAGATTATGAATCTTCGAAATGTCCTCTTTACCTTGGGAAATGTGTCAACCTAGTACACAAAAATGTGTCTTCTATACATCAACTTGATAGCCATGCTTCAACTCCTTTTGAATTGAGTCATTCTAAAGTATGGAGACCATTCAATAGTGAATCAAATAACAACTTCATTATTCTATGATATTTATGGATAATCATCCTCATATGACATGGTTGTTTCTTACGAAGGTATAATCTGAACTTTTTTCCATACTCCAAATATTTTGTAAGGAACTTGAAAACCCAATTTGGATGCAGAATTCAAATCTTGCATTTGAACAATGCCAGAAAGTATGAAGCTACTTCCTTTGCCACTTGCTTGAGTGATAAAGACACTGTCCACGAAGCTCCATGCATTCACACCTCACAACAAAATTGTGTAACTAAATGCAAGAGCAGTCAATTATTGGACATAAATCACTCGGTTACTTCACATGCATGTTCCCAAATGGTTTTGGAATGATGTGTTTTCTAGTTGTCATCATATTAAGCAACTGCCATCCTCCGTTCTAGACGGTGCCTCCTCAGATTGTCTTCTCTCCAAATGCATCTTCCCTTCTCAGTTCCACCAAAGATCTTCTGGTGTGTTTCTTGGTTACTCACATGCTAAAGAGGATAGTCCTCATCATCTGTTCCACTGCCTACCCTCACTCTATCTCCATCACCACCAAATCTTGGTTCATCAGACTCTTTGCTACAATCTCGTGCAATTCACATGCAGGTTTATTTATGTCACCTAAGGCCATTGGCTCCTATGCCAACACCATCTTTGCAGCCTTCTTTAACTCCATGTTCACATATAACTTTAGGCTCTTTGCCTATTGCTTTCAGAAAAGGTACAATCTTGTGTCAATCAACATCCAAATAGTCAAATTGTTTTTATCAGTCTTTATCCCCTTCCTTTTCAAGTTTACCTTAAGGCTTTCTACAACTTCTATTTCGAAGTCAGTCAAGGATTCATTATCTAGTCCAAGTTGGAAGAAATCCATGAAGATTGGAATGGATACCCTTTATCATAATGGGACATGGGAGTTTGTTCCACAACCTCCTAGCAAATAGATTGTTGGATGTAAAGGTTGTATATCCGGTGATGTTTGAGATGGATGGTTACCGATAAAAAAAAAAAGTTTAAAAAAGATGGTTCTGTGGAATTGTGGAGGCGTGATTGGTTGTTAAGAGTTTTACACATACCTATAGCATTGATTATGAGGCAACTTTTTCTTCGATGGCCAAACTCTTCTTCATTTGATTGTTGATTTTCTCTACAGCTAATCTTGACTAGCCATCATTTCAGCTGAATATAAGCTGGAAATTTACAAGTAGCAACCATTTGGGTAAGACGGGGTATCAGGGTAGTGTGTTCAAGTTAAAGAAGTTATATATCTAAAACATATCCCCAAGAGCTTTGTAGATTTCAAAAAAATATCATTGGTGAATCACCAATATATCGATGCAGGTTACATTCTGCTGGTAGTATATGAGGATGATATTGTAATTACCAGCAATGAGTGTTTTTTTTTTTTTTTTGGGGGGGGTGATATTACAGGTTCAAACGATTTTGCCGAGATTGGTTTCACACCAATGATTAAGGGAAACTCAAATACTTTCTTGTGATTCAAGTTGGTAACTATAAAAAGGGTGTAAGCCTATTTCAGAGGAAGCATTTACTTGACTGTTTTTCAGGATCTTACTCTAAAGTATTGTCCTGAGATTTAACCCCTACGGGTTGGGGGTTGGCTCAAGTGGTAAAGGCCTTGGGCTTGGCGGTATGCTCCCCCCAAGTCTAAGGTTCAAATCCCCTTGGATGCAAACAATCTTTAAGGGCCATCGGATTGGGGGGATTTTCTTCTTGAATTATCCAAGGTGCACTTGCGAGAAAGCACTTGCCGAGGGCCTATGCACTCCTGGGATTAGTCGGGACGTTGTTCCTGAACACCCAGTGCCAAGAAAAGAAAAAAGTATTGTCTTGAGATTTAGTTAACTCCATCACACTTCTTAACAAATTATGGCTATGTTATTCTTATGCTATGTGCCTAATAAACATAGCTTTCTTTTCTAGTTAAACAAAAATATTCCACAAAATATGAATGTTTTTAGGAGTTTTGACTCTAGAATCATATTGTCATTTCACCGACCTCATCAAAGGTTAATGAACACAAACCAACCTTATAAGCCAGTACAGTTTCCCAAGCAGATGCGTCATCTCGATTAGGCAAATTCTGTAACACAAACTTGCCAGCATTCCACAGTTTGTTAGTGAAGGCCTTGTTGGAGGACAATCTCTCCGTGGATAAATTAAGGTCCTGAAAGAAGAGGACGTATTCAATTGACAGCATAAAATATATCAGCCAGTGTATTCTATTGAGAACAAATCAAACCTGACCAGCAGTTCCTAGTGCAAGTGTGAATCGTAAAGCATCAGTACCAAATTCCTGGATAGTATCAATTGGATCTACAACATTACCCAGTGTTTTTGACATTTTACGCCCCTGAAAAATAATTAAAAGTACAAAGCCACATCAATATATGGGAATTTGGTAAGCTACAAAGACATACTAGAAAGATGCTCTAAACAGCTAGCGAGAACAAACAAGAGCTTAATAAAAGCAGTGATAGGATCATCGACTCCTACAGTAAACTCCTGAATTGCATTCCATTGGGTGTGTAAAACCCATGAAACTTGTTCCTTGTTCTTACCTTTTTTTATCCTTTGAGCAATTTCCTTTTTTCAGGTTTTTTCTGGGGCGTGTGGGGGGAGGGGAGTAATGGGACAGCATGAGTCAGGGAAAGAGTATTGAAAGATGGGTTTTAAAAGGGGAATGTGCGACACCCTCAACTTCCGCTTTGGATTTGACGAAACTTAAAGCGTCGGGACATGCAACACAAAGTTCACCTAGACCCGTGACAAAGTGATGAGTCTTGTGACTCTATAAGATTTATGCAAGTTTATTCAAGACGAAGAGATCCGGACCCTAATCCTGAGCAAGTTCAAGCTTCAACTCTAGATCTTGAGAGTGAGCTAAGTCCCAATATTTCACCTCCATCAGCCCATGATCGTGACCTCCCTATTGCTATTAGAAAAGGCACAAGAGAATGCACTAAACACCCATTGTACCTTTAGCAAAGTTTGTGTCATTTAGAAAATTCTCACCATCACATAGGAGCTTTCAAGTCAGCATAAATACCATTCCTATTCCTAATACTTTATCTAAGGCATTATCTAATAAGAATTGGAGAAATGCTATGAATGAAGAGATGCAGACACTAGAAAATAATCGAGGGAAATTGCTGACTTACCACCAGGGAAGAAAGTTGTGGTATGCAAGTGGGTGTTTACAGTGAAGTACAGGTCAGATGGCTCCCTGGAAAGATACAAGGCCAGACTCGTGGCAAAAGGATACACGCAGACCTATGGCATTGACTATCAAGAGACATTTGCTCTAGTGGCTAAGATGAGTACGGTAAGAGTGTTGCTATCACTAGCTGCTAACTTACACTGGTACTTGGAGCAATTTGATGTAAAAAATGCATTTCTTCATGGTGAGTTGGAGGAGGAAATATACATAGATGTTCCTCCAGGCTTCAAGGGAAATCTAAGAAGCAATAAAGTTTGCAGATTGAAGAAAGTATTGTATGGTCTTAAGCAATCACCAAGGGTTTGGTTCGGAAGGTTTACCAAAGTAATGCTTGCCACCAGATATAGACAAAGTCAAGGAGATCATACACTCTTTATTAAGCACTTAGATGCAGGGGGAGTCACGACTCTTTTGGTATATGTTGATGACATAATTGTGATAAGAAATGATGAGAATGAGAAGAAAGCCTTGGGAAGGTGTCTAGTCAAAGAATTTGAAATAAGAAAACTTGGAAGACTGAAGTACTTTCTGGGAATTGAAGTAGCTCATTCCAGAGAAGGCATCTTTATTTCACAGCAAAAACACGTAACTAATCTTCTAATGGAGACAGGAAAGCTGGCATGTAGACCTGTCTCCACACCAATCGAGCCAAATCACAAACTTGGAGAGGCAAATGAAGATCTAGCCGTAGACAGGGAATTCTACCAGAGACTGGTAGGAAAGCTTATATATCTTGCTCACACACGGCCAGACATTGCATATGCCGTGAGCATGGTTAGCCAATTTATGCACAGCCCAAAGAAGTTCACCTACAGGCAGTGTACCGGGTACTGCATTACCTAAAGGCCAATACTGGCAAGGGAATTCTATTTAGAAGAAACGTCGAATTGATCCTTGAAGCATACACTGATGCAGATAATGCAGGCTCACCTGTTGATAGGAGGTCCACTACGGGTTATTGAACTTTCATTAGAGGCAATCTTGTGACCTAGAGGAGTAAGAAGCAGAATGTGGTAGTTAGATCGAGTGTGGAGGCAAAGTTCAAGGCGATTGCTCAGGGAGTGTTTGAATTACTATGGCTCAAGACAATTCTGGAAGACCTTAGAATCAAATGGGAAGGACCAATGAAGATATTTTGTGACAAGAAGTCGGCCATCAACATTGCTCACAAACCTATTCAACATGACAGAACAAAGCACATTGAAGTAGATAAACACTTCAAAAAAGAGAAGTTGGATGGTGGATTAATTTGTACTCCATATGTGTCAACTAACGGCCAACTCGCAGATGTACTCACAAAAGGACTTAGCAGTGCAGCATTCCCAGGACTTATCTTCAAGCTGGGAATGAAGGATGTATATTCACCAGCTTGAGGGGGAGTGCTGGAAAATAGATAATTGATTCCCTCAATATTCTATCTATTAGGAAACCTATATATTTGTATCTTTGACTTTCCTAGGATTATGGGATAACCGTTAAGAAATCCTATTGATATAGAAATCTTTTTTAGGAAGAAAAGTTTCCTATTTTATCTCCCTGTAATTAGCTCTGTAAATCAGCTATGTAATTGTATATATAGCCATGTAAAGACTACAATCACATCAATGCAATCGATTCAATTTTTACCACAATCGACTTACAAAGGGCTGGAAAATGCAAGGCAAGAATAGTAAGAAAATCTGCCTGAAACTCTCTCTCAGGTTCTCTCTAGAAAATGGGATGGAAATGCAAAATGTGAAGTGATGAAGGGGGATGGCATGATATACATGAGAGGGGGCTGACATGGGGTGGCTGAGTGACGCTTGGATGGGAGGTTGGCAGCCCAAAAGGTGGTGAAACTGTGGGCTACACAGCCCATGGTTTTCTGCTGCAAAAGCTGAATTGGTGGGTGGTGGTTTTATAGCCTTTTTGACTTGCCATCAAGTCACCTTTTTTAGGCTAGCCATGAGTGGCATGTCAGCCCTAGCTTGGCTTGGGAGGAGGAAGAAACTTCTCCAAGAAGCTTGCCTTGGTAGTGGTTTTCGGTGGGTCAAAGATGGGCTCGATGCTTCAATTTAGGGTTTTCATGGGCCTCCTTCGGGGTTTCGGTTGGGATGAAGTTCAAATCAAAATTTTCTTGGCCCAATGTGATTATCAAGATGTAAGAAAGTGGTTTAGAGTGTATGAGTAAAAAAATAAGTGATTAATAACATGTGGAAGTGATTAAAATAAGTGATTAATAACATGTGTTCATCGAAACCAGGCCACGTTAGGGTTTGAAATCAAGGTTTAGGGCTTCGCCCCTCATGAGGGTTTTAGGGTTATGATTGAAATCCAATGGTGTGGGGTTTCACTAGGGTTAAAACCCTATTTTGGTTGATCAAAAAGTGTTTCGGGTGGTCGGAATAGTGTTTGCAAAGGTGGCACGATCACATGCTTGAATTGCCTCCATTCCATCACACTTAACTCATTAAGTGACAAGTGTCCTATTACTATTCCAATGTGTGGCTAGGAATGTGTCAAGTGTCCATCCAAAGAGTAATCCTAGTGATTCTAAATGTATTTGAACATTTCAAATAGCGATTTTACAATCGTTTGAACTGAGTGCCACGTTTGGTGAATTGGGCAATGATTTGTACCCCTATACGAGAAAGCAAGTCAGGAATTATGAATTTGTTGGTTTTTAACAAGGCTTTATTGGGTAAATGGTTGTGGAGATACCACGAAGAGAGGGGAGCTTTAAGGAGGGTGATTATAGAGTTGAATTATGGTGGACTGTGGGGAGGATAGTGCTCAAATGAGGTGAGCGGATAACATGGGGTGGGGCTTTGGAAACAAATAAGAAGAGGCTGGACCAATCTTCATCGATATACACATTTTGCAGTTGGGGATGGTTCTAGAATTAAATTCTGGAATGACCTATGGTGTGGAGATCGAATCCTCAAAGAAGCCTACCCAACACTATACGACATTGCCCGAAGAAAGGAGGCTTCCGTAGCAGAGCTCATGGATCTCTCTAGTGGCTCCCCTTAGTGGAATATCACTTTCCTTAGAGCTGTCCAAGATTGGGAAATTGACACATTTACAGATTTCTTCAACCTTGTGTATACTTGTAGAGTGATTGCAGGAGCAGATAAGATTATGTGGTCACAATCCAAGAAGGGGAAATTTTACTGTACAGTCATACTACGAGTCCCACATGACACATTCTACAAGAACATTCCCATGGAAGACTAAGGGCCCCCTAAAAGCTTCTTTTTTTGTATGGACAGCTTCACTAGGGAAGATTCTAACCTTAGATAATCTAAGAAAATGCCGATTGATGGTATTGGATTGGTGCTATGTGTAAGAAAAGTGAGGAGTCTATGGATCACCTATTATTGCATTGTGATGTAGCCATGCGCATATGGAATGATATCTTTGCTAGAGTGGGACTCGTTTGGGTAATGCAAAGAAGGGTTGTTGACTTTTGGCCAGCTAGCAAGGCATTCGAGGTAATTCTCAAATTGCAACGATATGGAAGATGATACCGATTTGCCTATGGTGGTGCGTATGGATGGAGAGGAATGGTTGGAGTTTTGAGGATCATGAACGGACAATGGACAAGATTCGAACTTTTTTTCTTCATACATTATTCCATTTGTTGATTGTAATAGACTTTAATGGCATGAACGTACATGATTTTCTTATATCTTTAGATAGTCATGCATAGGTGTGGTTCTTGTATATGTCCCGTGTACTTGGCTTCGCCTATTTTAAAAAAATTCCTATTTACTAATAAAAAAAAATGATATGAATCTAAATATTTCAATAAACATGTAACATATGTATTTAACCTCAATTGTCGACTTTTTTTTGCCTCATATGCCAAAAAGATAAAAATCATTAAGTTATAAGCACATGGTAAATGTAGTATTTTATAAAATAGCACAAATTTAATACCAAATACTCATTCATTCCTATTTTTTTTCAACTAAAGAAAATAAAGAACTGCATATTTGTAACACCCCGAGCCCAAAAGTGTGATTTTTTTTTTATTATTATTTTATTGTTATCTTTATTGTTATTATTTTATTAGATATGTTGGGGATAGTAATTTGTTTTGAATAGAATTTCTCTACTATACACCTCTTTTATCTTTCTGTTTGGTCTGGGAGTTTCCTGATTTGAAATTATCCCTAACTCAAACACTTCAAAACTCTAATATCCTCTCAAGTGTTCCTTTCCTTGTGGGAGTAGTTTTCCAAAGTTTAGTCAAACTCAAACCCCTCCTGATCACTCACGATAGCTTCCTACACCTCATTTATAAAACCCATAAGACCCTTAGCAAAAACCAAGAAACCTTATACACATAGCCACCGTAGCAACTTCTGCAAACCAAGAACCCACCTCTCTCAACCAAGTTAGCCACCTTGCCGGAAACTACCACAGAGCACGCCAATTATAAGCTCTCCTTCCTCCACAACATGCGTAACCTATAAGTCCGACGAGGTGGCTGTTTGTTCCCAGCCACTGTCAACCAACAGCCACCTCGTCGGACCACCTCCCACACCACCATAGAATTCGCCGACCAGCCCAACCCCGTCGAGCCCACTCCCTTCTGATAAGCCCATTGTCGTCGGCTACCATTTTCCTCCCTAGTGCTTATCGGCTGGACAGAACCTCTCTCTAACTCTCTCACCTTTTTTTCTCTCATGTCGCACCATTGCCTAGAGACACCAGCCGCGTCGCCGGTCACTCCCAGCCACCCAGAGCCGCCGTCGTTGCACTCAGCCCCCTCTCAGTGAGTTGTCGCACAACCTCCTCTCCCGTAAGCAAGTCTCCTTCCTTTTATTATTTTGTTGTAGCTTCCCTAAAATACCCATGCATTACTATAAGTTTTACACAAATACCCCTCAACCTAGTCTTACCGTAGGATGTGTCCCCTTTCATGTGTTTTGTTTTCAGCCTTTACCAAAAAGCCCCTCCACTAATTCAGTAATTACCTGGATGCCCTTTTAACCCTTGTTGTGTAACCTCCTGAGCCTCTATTTTCCTTGGGCCTTAAGCCCAATCGGCTAGTGTTTCTTTAAAAGGTCACCAATTACGACATGAGATAGTGGAAGCAACGCTAAGAGGTAAATAGTATGATCATATAAATGCATATGTATTGTGAATATTATTGTTATGAATGAAAGTATGATGTGCTTATGATGGTTAACTACGCTATGCTAAGAGGCAAGTCAAGGTTAGATTCCTTTTACGATCTTTGATGAAATATGAGATTATGCTTCAATGAATGAATTTGTTATTCGATTGATTAAATGTTACTAAAATCATATGAAAGCCATGAGATGCTCATGTAGTAATTCAAGTCAAGTATGCCATATAATCTAGTAGCCATGTCCATGTAATACTTAGATTATGTATGCCATGTTCATGTAGTACTTAGATCATGTATGTCATGTTCATGTAGTACTTAGATCATGTATGCCATGGAATGTCATAAAACGTTCAAAGCATGTTACGTCATGTCATGTCATGTTATGCTATGTCATGTATAAGAAAATGTCATGTTATGCTATGTCATGCTATACCATGTACAAGAATGTATCATGCTATGCTATGTCATGTACAAGAATATGCCATGCTATGCTATGTCATGTATAAGAATATACCATGCTATGCTATGCCATGTGCAAGAATATGCCATATTATGTCATGTTATGCTATGCCATGTACAAGAATATGTCATGTTAGAAATGTTCATAAAGCCTAATAAATTCTCATGCATTAAGAAAGATAATAAATGTTACGGTGCCACGGACTCAAGCGTGGTTAACTACAAGTTAAGTGAAACACGGACCCAAGCGTGTTTCACTCCATGTAATGCAAGTTTAGTGAAACACAGACCCAAGCGTGTTTCCCTCCATGTTATGCAAGTTAGGTGAAACACGAACTCAAGCGTGTTTCACATCATGTTATGCAAGTTAAGTGAAACACGGACTCAAGCGTGTTTCACTCTATGATTATGCAAGATAAGTGAAACACAGACTCAAGCGTGTTTCACTCCATGATTATGCAAGATAAGTGAAACACGGATTCAAGTGTGTTTCACTCCATGTAACGCCAATTAAGTGAAACACGGACTCAAGCGTGTTTCACTCCATGTTAAGACAAGATAAACAAGATATTATGCATTCATGTTACATGTTTGCCATGATTATATATGCTTCCGCTCATGTTAATGATGAATACATATGCTATATGAATCTGTGACGATATATGTATGTAAAGTCTTTCAGAAAGTCATGTTACGTGTATGATTGTAAATCTATGAAGTTGTATGTATGTTATGAAGAGTCTTTAGAAATTAAGTCCATGTTAAGCCAAATTATATTTTACGGTGTGATGTGCTACTTACTGAGTATTTGACTCATTTTTGTTTGTCTTCTTGTTTTCTTCCATGTTTAATTCTTACAGATGGTGATTATGATGACGTAGAGCTGGATGGCCAGGAATAGATCTAGTGCAAAGACTGAGGAAAGAATAAGTGATATGCACACCAGAATTAGATTTCTTTTATGTCATTCATAGGATTAGTTTATGTTCTTTTATTTTACGTTCAGTTTTCGAAACAATCATGTTCAATTCAGTTTTAATATTTTGATGCTTTTTAATAAATGAAGTATTTCAGGATATGAATCTCTTTACCAGGCATTATGTTATGAATGTTAGTAACATCTCTATCCTACGGGAACGGGGTGTTACAATATTTTATCTTTCAATGTTTTTGCGATTCTTATTGAATACAATTGAAAAAGTTAATATATGTTTAGTTCTATCATATCTTTGTATAGACATTTTTAAATCAGTTGGAATTGGTTCAAATCAGTCTAAATTCGGCTTGAATCAACCTAAACCGGTCGATTGAAGCAGTTAGTAAACGATTCAAAAAGTTCACTAAAATCAATTCAATTTCTGAACAACTCAATTTGAATCGGCTTAAATTGAACCGTTTTTTCGAGTCTTGGTTTTCGTTCGGCGGCTTCCAACTACCATGGCCTAATTGGACAGTCCTATTTAAATAATTATAAAGAAGTCTAACATGAAGGTGTGCAAAACGAACTTTGAGTTAAAGGTCTATAAAGATTATTCATTAAGGGCTGCAGCTTTGTATAAACAATATCAATGCCAAAACTTTACTCATGCACTACACTCACTTGTGAGTCTCGAATGAGTCCATGTAGATAAACGTATGAGAATGGAATAGTCCCTGTGAACTCAATTCCCATCATGACCATCCTCGCCACCCAAAAAAACAATATGTCATGCCTGTCCAAACATGAAAGAAATATCACTTCCCATATCCTCTCACATCAAAAAAAAAAAAAAAGGTGCAATATGGACCGAAAATATGTATGTTAGCAGTACGTTATCAACTATAGTCATCGGCAACAGAATGCAATTTGCAGTGATGCTTTCCACCCTAATACAGGACAAGAACCTAGAAAACTAACCTAATACAGGACAAGAACCTAGAAAACTAACCTAATACAGGACAAGAACCTAGAAAACTAACTGTTTCACTGAGAGAGAGAGAGAGAGAGAGAGATCGTAAGAACAGTGGAAGCTAGGTAGGGAGTAACATTACCCAGTTTCAAGCATTGTTGTTGGATAAAACCGTTTAAAATCCTCTGCTGACTCGTCTGGCCATCCAAGGGTACTAAAAGGCCATAGCGCACTGAACACACGAGTAAGAAAATATGCTTAGTAAAAGGAAAATATAGGGGGCGCGTGCGAGTATGAGTGTGTGAGTGTTTTTTAACAGATAAATGTAGAACCACAAAGCAGAACAGCTGCCATATCCTTAAAGTTACCAGTAAAAAGAGCTGAAATTTAATAAAGCGATAGGACGAAGACAAATCTATTACAATATATAAAAGCTGCAGCAGTCTTCGTAAAATATTGTGCCACCTCAACATTTGTATGTTTTCATTTTAACTTTTATTTATTATTCTCTAATTATAATACAAGAACATTTACACTTCCACCCTTTATTACCACTTTATCATCCATCTCTTGCACTTCCCATCAACGTCCATCCTTTATTACCCTTCATCAGCCATCTCTAACTTCCCGTCTCTTGCACTTCCCATCTACTTCCACCCTTTATTACCACTTCATTAGCTGTCTCTTACACTTCCCGCCTCTTGCACTTCCAGTCAGTTACTGCTTTTTATTTTCATAACTTAATTTTATCAGAACTATTCAGTTTCCAGGTTATCAAATGTTATTAAAATACTTGGATAATAATCTCAACATTAAATTATTTCCCTAAACACCATTCAGTTTCTAGACTGTTCAGTTTCCAGGCCATTCGGTTTTAAGGCTTCATTGGAAGTCTGTTCCACTTCCGCTTACTTCTCTACAGGTCTTGGTCTTCCATTTAAGGTGTTAGTTTTGGTTTCGTTGTCAACTTGGAGAGGGATGGCAGATTGTCATCTTTTCAGTTATCGATGGTACTCCAAACAATGTTGCAGCTTCTTGGAAACTCATTTGATTGGGTGGTCGTGAAAGTTAAAAAAACTGGCTTCTTTCTAAGAGATTTTTTTTAAGTAAAAGAATTTATTAAACCATGTAACTAGGCAAGGCCCAAGTACATAGGAAGTATACAGGAGATGAACCTAATCACAAGCTAAGAGCTGTGAAAAACAGCATAAAAGTCATTAAAACTCGTCCCATTCAATACAATAGCTGGAACACATTAACCCACTAATCCACTTTAACTGACCGCTGAAGCCCAGAGCAACAATGTCTGAAAGAAAAAGTCTCTAAACCCTTCCGATGAGCGTTCCCTATTGTCGAAACAGCAACCGTTCCTCTTGTTCCAAGTACATCACATTAAACATAGAGGCACCATCTTCCAAAGAGCCGCGATGTGACGATTGCCCCGAATTCCTCTCCAGCATGACCATAGATCTATCACCCTCCTAGGCCTTATCCATGCCAAACCGAGCCTCGTGAAGATTTCATCCCATAAAGCCTTTAGTGAAGAAGGAGATGATCCACCGATTCCCCATTACTTTTGCACATGAAACACCAGTCTATTATATAGAGGCCACGCTTACTCAGCTTGTCAGTAGTCAATATTTTCCCATGAGATGCCAGCCAGCCGAAGAAAGCAACCTTGAGAGGAACATTACTCCTCCAAATGCACTTCCAAGGGAAGGCAATGGAAGAATGGGTCGACATAACCTTCTGATAGGATCTGACCGAGAAGTTCTTATTCCCCATATGTATCCAAAGCAACCTGTCCTCCCCTCCAGCCGTTAAATTCAACATGTATAACGCTCTGTAAAATTCAGTAATATCCCCCACTTCCCAATCATGGGCAGCTCTAATAAACCTCACAGACCATTGAAAAGAATAAGCAGAAATGTCCACGTTGTCAGCCACTAAGGCGTCCTTATCCAACGCAATTCTATAAAGAGAGGGGAAAGCAATCTTCAAGGCAACATCACCACACCAAATATCATGCCAGAATCTGATTCATGTTCCCTTCCCACCTCAAATCTGAAATTACTGAAGAAATCTTCCCAACCATTGCAGATAAATTTCCAAACATCCACGCCATAAGTCCCTCTTACTTCATTAGAACACCAACTCCAATATTTAACATCGATGACATTCCTCCAAAGAGCATCCCATTCCCGACGATACCGCCATAACCAATTTCCTAATAGTGCATTATTGAAGGTTCTCAGTTTTCTAACCCCCAACCCACCACAAGATAAAGGGGTACAGATCTTATCCCACTTAATCAAATGGAATTTTTTCTCATCCTCTAAACCTCCCCACAAGAAATCACGAAAAACCTTCTACAGTCTATTTGCCACCCCTGCAAGCAAAGGAAATAAAGATAGGAAATATGTTAGGAGATTGGATAACATGCTCTTGATTAAGGTGATTCTAGCACCTTTGGACAAGTAAATCCTCTTCCAACTCGCCAATCTACATTCGATCTTTTCAACAATCACATCCCACATTGCTTTGGATTTATGAGGAGCCCCCAAAGGAAGACCAAGGTACTTCATGGGCAAGGATGACACCTTGTAGCCCAGGATGGCAGCCAAATCGATTAAATTATTAACCAAGCCAACAGGAACCATTTCAGATTTTGATAAATCTACATTCTTAGAAATGAAACTCCTTGTAGCAATAAGGGTGGTGTTGATGGCCATCTCTGCGCAAAAAGCTATGGTAACTGAGACTCCAATACCAAGCCCAACATATGAAGTTGTTGTCTTTGTAACACCCCGTATTTTAGTGTATTTTTATTGAATGATTATTTTTATGTTATTCAAAAAATTATTCTCTTGTTTTAAAATTACTGGATTTTAATTGGATTATTTTTAGGATTTTTAACTGGGTGAAAATTATTATTTATGTGCTTTTAATATTTATTTATTGTTATGCATTTAAATTGCTTTTAATATTTAAATTAATTACTGTGAGATTTAATTATTTCAATTTGACTTTACCATTACGTTTAAATTATTTTATTTAATTTGTGGTTTTAAAATCATTTCCGTTGGATCATTTTCGTGACCCAAGTTGTGAGGATTGGACCTCATTTCTTTTCCTCTCTTTTTCTTTCCTCTCCTTTTCTTTTCCTTCCTTTTTCTCTTTTTCCCTTATTTTCCTTCGGCTTCTTTCTTCTCCCGCGCACGGACTCTCTCTCCCCTCTCCTCCGCCCGATCCTTCGACCCCTCCCAGCGCCGCCGTCCGTCGGCAGTGGTCGACACCGCCCGGTCCCTTGCATTCCTCAGCTGCCGGCGACCTTACCCCACCAACCTCACTTCCATCCAAGCCGCCGTTAGCCCCCACGAGACCCACGAAGCCGCGGCACTCTTTCCGCCGTTGCGCCGCCGTCGCACCGCCATTGGCCACCATCTTCCTACCACTTCATCCCCGACCTCTTGGCAACCCTTTGGACCCAACCCCGGCTCCGATCCGTCACCGGTGAAGCCCCACCAAGTCCATCTCCGATTTCGGCATTTTTGGCCTAAAACCACCCTTTGCGCCGTCATCCACGGCAAACCACCACCACCATTGGCTTCACCGACCTCTCTAGGCCCTACCCTATCATTTTGGGGTCTTCGTTTGTCTCCGTTGAAAAGTGGGTATTTGTGACCCACGGCCACAGTGTATTTTACACTGTGGTGTTGCTCAGACGTCGCCTTTTTCAGCTTCGTGATCCTTCGGAAATTGCTTTATTGCACTGTAAGTATTTCTCCAAAGAGTTCTCATGAATTTTATGTATTTTTGCACTAACGCATTTCACTGTATTTTTTGGCATGCCGGACTGAGTCCGAGGAGTACGGGGGTCGGATGGATTTATGATTGGAGTTGTTTGGGTTGGTTTGATTGGATTGGTTATTGGTTATTGAGGAATGTGGATTTGTGTTGGTACATGTGCATTTCATGCATGTTCATGTTTGTAAAGGAAAACTGGGTTTTCGTGTATTGCATTCATGTTCATGTGTTTATGAAAACTGGGTTTTCATGTGAATGATTTGTTGGGTGCGTGTGTATCATGAACCCCAAGCCGAGATGGGGTATTATCTCGGTGGAGCTCCTCTGGTTACTCGGGAGCGGAATAAACTGAGTAACGTCCCCTGGATTGTCGCTGGGCGACAATGGGATCGGACGAGTGATTCGTGCCGACTCCGTGGTCCTTCTGCTGGCGGGGACTAGAGGATGTCTGGCCATGTACGCGCTGGGCGCGGAACTGGGCATCGCTCGTTGTGTAGTGGATGTACCCACGAACGTGTTGGGCGCGTAAGTGGGCATCGCTACAAAGCCAGGGTGTGCGGATGACCCATAGGGGAGATCATGGTGCATACACTAAAAATGGACTATTTTCTGGGAAAATAGCGTGTGTTGGATTTTGTGTAATTCATTTTCTGGGAAAATGTTTTACGGAGTATTTTTGGGCCAAATGAGATTTTTGGCGTGTGTTGGAAAATTATCATTTTCGGGGAAAATGATATTTTGAGAAAAATGCATATTTCATCATATGCATGCATGTTAGTTGTATTAAATGCATTTTATTCCTGAGATTATTTTGGGTTATACTTACCTGCGGTACCATTCTGTGGTAACGCAGATTTTGATGCAGATGAGGAGGAGGAGGGTGAGCCTGAGGAGACGGCTCCGCCCGAGGAGTGATCTGGGATCACTGTTTATTGTTATTTTATTTTACCCTTCTGTATTTTCGGGACATGTGTTAACTTTATTTTGGATGACTGTATAACTACTTTTAAAACTTTACTGATGTTTACTTGTATTTAAATTCTGGTACTTAGTTGACTAATCCGCTGCGTTGTTGTTGTACACCGTTGCATGTACACACACTTGGCACTTTCGTTGGGATGTGTGACCGTGTTGTCATCATCCCGGCGTCTCGATTCCCGTGTTTTCCTTACATGGGGGTCGGGGGCGCCACAGGTGGTATCAGAGCAGTTCGGCTCTGGGTAAAACCACATGTCCCTAGGATAGTACCAGAAATTATTTTATTGTTTTAAAATAATTTTTTTAAAAAGTGTTGTAAGTTAAATGATTACTTTAAAAATAAATATGTGTTATTATGAGTTTATTGTTGTTTTATTTTATGTTAATTGATGTTATTTAATTTAATTTTATCTTATTGTATTTTTGTGTTGCTTTGGTTGAGTTTGGTTTTATCTGGATTTAAGCGGGGTTGGAGGTTGCTCTATGACAGGACTATGGTGAGACCAAGAAGGCAAGCTAATGTGCCCGAAGATGAGCTACCCAGGGGTGAAAGAGATGATGCCATTGCAAGGGCGTTGAATAGGATGTCAGACTTGTACGAGCAGAATTTCCGACCGCCGCAAGGAGATCTAAATAGAGCGGTCCAAGTGGGGTGCACCTATGAGCGCTTCCTGGCGCATAGGACTCCTGCCTTTACTGGGGAGGAGGATCCTATGCGAGCTAGGAGGTGGATTCTAGATTTGGAAAGGACCTTTGAAGTTTGTGGATGTACTGAGGTCCAGATGGTTTTGTATGCAAGTTATATGCTCCAAGGTGAAGCAGCATACTGGTGGGAGACCAAGCGGTCACTCCTAGAGATGGAGTTCGGATCCTTGGCTGCTGTGTCCTGGCAGCGGTTTAAAAAGGAATTTAATGATCGATACTTTCCTGTTTCAGTGAGAAGGCAGAAGGCTCGGGAGTTTAATAATTTGGTTCAAGGAGGTATGACGGTCGAGCAATATGCAACGAAATTTATGGAGCTTGGACGGTTCGCTCCTCACCTTATTGCCACCGAAGAGCCGCAGGTGGAGCGTTTTATGGAGGGTCTGCGCCCTGAAGTACGCAGACAAGTGGCTTGTCTCGAGATTGTGGAATTTCAGAAGTTGGTAGACTTGGCCAGTATCGCAGAGCGCGAGAGTAGCTTTGTAGTGGGCTCCCCTCCAGGTCAGAAAAGACGGAGTTATCTTGGTGAAGGAAGCAGTTCTGGATCGCCACAGAAATTTGTTCAGAGGACCGGGACCCGTCCACAGACAACCTCCGGTGTTCGTGCAGGAGGCCGGACTCCAGTATGCCCGAGATGTAGTAGAGCCCATGAGGGCGATTGTGGTCAAAGGGGCATTCAGTGTTTTAGATGTGGCCAGCCGGGTCACTTTGCTCGGGAGTGTCCCAGTCTAGTTCAAGGAGGTCAAGGTGGTCAAGGAGGACGAGGAGGTCGTCGAGGTGGAAGGGGCAACCAGAGACAGTTGGTACAAGCCCGAGTTTATGCGGTGACTCCTGGCGACGTGGATTATGAGGCTCCAGAGACCCATGATGCTGGAGTGATTACTGGTATGTATGTAGTTATTTTATTCGGGTTTATTGTTTGGTGTGGTTGGGTTTTTTTGAATTTGTTTGGTGGTTGTGTTTGCATCAGGAAGAGTTCGTCTATATGATTTTTATGCTTGTACTTTGTTTGATTCTGGGGCGTCCCAATCTTTTGTGTCTGCCACGTTTGCACGAATGTGCAATTTGGTTACAGAACCTCTACCACAATCCTTAGTTGTGGCTCTTCCTAATAGCGAGATCGTGTGTTGCTCCAAGGTTGCTTTGGGTTGTCCTTTGGATCTTGGTGGAAGGACACTGGATGCAGATTTGATTGTATTCAAGTTGCTTGGTTTTGATATAATTTTGGGTATGGATTGGCTGTATCGTTATTCTGCGAATATTGATTGTAGAAGACGAGTAATTGGTTTTCAACTCTCGGATGAGGATTATTTAGAATTCGTGGGAAGTAAGTTAAAGGCAAGACCATCAGTTATATCAGCAGTTCAAGCTAAGAGAGATATAGCTTGTGGGGCAGATGCTTTTTTGGTCCAAGTCGTATCTACACCATCTGAGAAGAAATCTTTAGCGGATATTCCAGTGGTGGAAGAATTTCCCGATGTGTTCGTGGATGAGTTACCTGGATTGCCTCCCGTTCGTGACATGGAATTTGTTATTGATCTGGAACCCGGGGCGGCTCCTGTGCATAAGGCTCCTTACCGCATGGCACCGGCCGAGTTAAAAGAGTTGAAGACTCAATTGCAAGAATTGGTTGACAAAGGATTTATTCAGCCTAGTACTTCGCCCTGGGGAGCGCCTGTTTTGTTTGTCAAGAAGAAAGATGGTACTCTCAGAATGTGCATAGACTATCGGGAGCTTAACAAGGTGACTATCAAGAACAAGTACCCTCTTCCAAGAATTGATGATCTGTTTGATCAGCTTCAGGGAGCAGCTGTCTTTTCAAAGATTGACTTGAGATCAGGGTACTATCAGCTGAGGATAAGGGATAAGGACGTGCCCAAGACTGCTTTCAGGACGAGGTATGGCCATTATGAATTTAAGGTGATGTCTTTTGGGTTAGCGAACGCTCCAGCCGCTTTTATGGATTTAATGAATCGGGTGTTTCGACCCTTTTTGGACTCTTTTGTGGTGGTGTTTCTTGACGACATTCTGATTTATTCCCGAGACTTGGAAGAGCATGCTTGTCACCTTCGTCTGGCGCTTGGGAAATTAAGAGAGCATCAATTGTACGCTAAGTTGAGCAAGTGTGAATTCTGGTTAGAAGAAGTTAAGTTTCTTGGGCATGTGATTTCTCAAGAAGGGGTGGCTGTAGATCCTAGTAAAGTAGAAGCTGTTTTGTCATGGCCTCGCCCTTCAACAGTTCGTGAGATACGAAGTTTCTTGGGACTTGCCGGTTACTATCGAAGATTTGTGGAAGGTTTTTCTCGACTATCAGGACCTCTCACTGCCTTGACTAGGAAGAATACGGAGTTTGTATGGTCTGACAAATGTGAGAGAAGTTTTCAAGAGTTGAAGAGAAGATTGACAATGGCACCTGTTTTGGCACTTCCAGAGCCACACAAGCCATTTGTGATTTTTAGTGATGCATCCAAATTCGGGTTGGGATGCGTTCTTATGCAAGAGGGACGGGTTGTTGCTTATGCATCTCGTCAGTTGAAAATTCATGAAAGGAATTATCCTACACATGATTTGGAGTTGGCGGCAATAGTTTTTGCTCTTAAGATTTGGCGGCATTATCTGTATGGAGAAGCCTGTGAAGTTTATACTGATCACAAGAGCTTGAAGCATCTGTTTACTCAGAAGAATCTCAATATGAGACAGAGACGGTGGTTAGAGTTGATTAGCGACTACCAGTGTGAGATCAAGTATCATCCAGGAAAGGCGAATCTAGTCGCTGATGCTTTGAGTAGAAAATCTCAACAAGTGGATGAAGCAGAGTCATCGGATTTGGACTCTCTCCTTTGTGGAATGAGGAGACTTCTTATCGAGAGTTCACAGCAAGAGGAATTGTTATCGTCAGTCTTGGATGTCCGAGTAGTGGATTTTGAAGAATTGAAGACTCTTCAAAGAAGGGATCCTACATTGTTAGCTATCAGGAAAAGAGTCAGGAAGTCTAGAGGACCCTTGAATTACAGCTTGGATAAGGATGGTATTCTTCGGTTTCGGGATCGTAGAGTGATTCCCCGAGATTCTGAATTTAAAGAGCGGATTTTGGCAGAAGCCCATGCGGCTCCTTATTCAGTTCATCCAGGAAGCACGAAGATGTATCGAGATTTAAAGAGGAATTTCTGGTGGGAAGGAATGAAGTTGGACATCGCTTTGTTTATTGAGAAATGTGACACGTGTCGTCGAGTAAAGGCTGAGCATCAAAGACCTGCTGGTAGACTTCAACCTCTCCCTATTCCTGAGTGGAAGTGGGATGATATTTCTATGGATTTTGTTGTGGGTTTACCGAGGACTCCTAGTGGGAAGAACTCAATTTGGGTGATTGTTGATCGGTTGACCAAGAGTGCCCATTTCTTGCCTGTTAATAATACTGACTCTTTGGGTAAGTTGACTCGGTTATATGTCAAGGAGATAGTGCGTTTGCATGGAGTACCCAAGAGTATCGTGTCAGATCGGGACCCGCGGTTTACGTCCCATTTTTGGAAGAGCTTGCAGGCGGCTTTAGGCACTAAGTTGAAGTTTAGTAGTGCATATCACCCTCAAACAGACGGTCAATCAGAGCGTACTATTCAGACTCTGGAGGATATGTTGCGGTCTTGTGTCATAGGATTTCAAGGAAGTTGGGAGAATCATCTACCGCTTATTGAATTCTCTTATAATAACAGTTTTCATTCTTCCATCCAGATGGCCCCGTATGAAGCTTTGTATGGAAGGAAGTGTAGATCACCCTTGTGTTGGGATGAAGTCGGCGAGAGTAAAGTAATTGGGCCTGAGATAATTCAAGAAATGAAGGACCAAGTTCAGTTTATAAGGACTAAAATGGCAGAAGCGCAAAGTCGCCAGAAGAGTTACGCAGATACAAGAAGAAGAGACTTATCCTTTGAAGAAGGTGATTGGGTTTATCTTAAAGTCTCTCCTATGAAAGGCGTTAAGCGCTTTGGTAAGAAAGGAAAGCTTAGTCCAAGATATGTTGGCCCTTTTCAGATCGTAGAGAAAGTTGGGCTTGTTGCTTATAGAGTTGCCTTGCCGGATTATTTTGGGGATGTTCATGATGTGTTTCATGTGTCTTCGTTGAAGAAGAGTTTTGGACAGCAAGAGCCACGTTTTGTTGACCCTGAACGCATTCAACTTCAGCCTAACCTTACTTATGAAGTTGCCCCGACGCAGATTGTAGATTGGAAAGAGCAAAGATTAAGGTCCAAGACAATACCTATGGTGAAAGTGTCATGGGGTGATCCGTTGGCCCAAGATTACTCTTGAGAAAGAGAAGTCGACATGAGGGAGCATTATCCTTACTTGTTTGTTTGATTTTGACGGTATGTTCTAAGTATGCTCTCGGTTGAATCTTGTTCCTGTCTTAGTTTAATGTTTGACCTTGCTAATTTCGAGGACGAAATTTTTTTTAAGGGGGGGAGGATGTAACACCCCGTATTTTAGTGTATTTTTATTGAATGATTATTTTTATGTTATTCAAAAAATTATTCTCTTGTTTTAAAATTACTGGATTTTAATTGGATTATTTTTAGGATTTTTAACTGGGTGAAAATTATTATTTATGTGCTTTTAATATTTATTTATTGTTATGCATTTAAATTGCTTTTAATATTTAAATTAATTACTGTGAGATTTAATTATTTCAATTTGACTTTACCATTACGTTTAAATTATTTTATTTAATTTGTGGTTTTAAAATCATTTCCGTTGGATCATTTTCGTGACCCAAGTTATGAGGATTGGACCTCATTTCTTTTCCTCTCTTTTTCTTTCCTCTCCTTTTCTTTTCCTTCCTTTTTCTCTTTTTCCCTTATTTTCCTTCGGCTTCTTTCTTCTCCCGCGCCCGGACTCTCTCTCCCCTCTCCTCCGCCCGATCCTTCGACCCCTCCCAGCGCCGCCGTCCGTCGGCAGTGGTCGACACCGCCCGGTCCCTTGCATTCCTCAGCTGCCGGCGACCTTACCCCACCAACCTCACTTCCATCCAAGCCGCCGTTAGCCCCCACGAGACCCACGAAGCCGCGGCACTCTTTCCGCCGTTGCGCCGCCGTCGCACCGCCATTGGCCACCATCTTCCTACCACTTCATCCCCGACCTCTTGGCAACCCTTTGGACCCAACCCCGGCTCCGATCCGTCACCGGTGAAGCCCCACCAAGTCCATCTCCGATTTCGGCATTTTTGGCCTTAAACCACCATTTGCGCCGTCATCCACGGCAAACCACCACCACCATTGGCTTCACCGACCTCTCTAGGCCCTACCCTATCATTTTGGGGTCTTCGTTTGTCTCCGTTGAAAAGTGGGTATTTGTGACCCACGGCCACAGTGTATTTTACACTGTGGTGTTGCTCAGACGTCGCCTTTTTCAGCTTCGTGATCCTCCGGAAATTATTATATAGCGCTGTAAGTATTTCTCCAAAGAGTTCTCATGAATTTTATGTATTTTTGCACTAACGCATTTCACTGTATTTTTTGGCATGCCGGACTGAGTCCGAGGAGTACGGGGGTCGGATGGATTTATGATTGGAGTTGTTTGGGTTGGTTTGATTGGATTGGTTGTTGGTTATTGAGGAATGTGGATTTGTGTTGGTACATGTGCATTTCATGCATGTTCATGTTTGTAAAGGAAAACTGGGTTTTCGTGTATTGCATTCATGTTCATGTGTTTATGAAAACTGGGTTTTCATGTGAATGATTTGTTGGGTGCGTGTGTATCACGAACCCCAAGCCGAGATGGGGCATTATCTCGGTGGAGCTCCTCTGGTTACTCGGGAGCGGAATAAACTGAGTAACGTCCCCTGGATTGTCGCTGGGCGACAATGGGATCGGACGAGTGATTCGTGCCGACTCCGTGGTCCTTCTGCTGGCGGGGACTAGAGGATGTCTGGCCATGTACGCGCTGGGCGCGGAACTGGGCATCGCTCGTTGTGTAGTGGATGTACCCACGAACGTGTTGGGCGCGTAAGTGGGCATCGCTACAAAGCCAGGGGGTGCGGATGACCCATAGGGGAGATCATGGTGCATACACTAAAAATGGACTATTTTCTGGGAAAATAGCGTGTGTTGGATTTTGTGTAATTCATTTTCTGGGAAAATGTTTTACGGAGTATTTTTGGGCCAAATGAGATTTTTGGCGTGTGTTGGAAAATTATCATTTTCGGGGAAAATGATATTTTGAGAAAAATGCATATTTCATCATATGCATGCATGTTAGTTGTATTAAATGCATTTTATTCCTGAGATTATTTTGGGTTATACTTACCTGCGGTACCATTCTGTGGTAACGCAGATTTTGATGCAGATGAGGAGGAGGAGGGTGAGCCTGAGGAGACGGCTCCGCCCGAGGAGTGATCTAGGATCACTGTTTATTGTTATTTTATTTTACCCTTCTGTATTTTCGGGACATGTGTTAACTTATTTTGGATGACTGTATAACTGTTTTTAAATCTTTACTGATGTTTACTTGTATTTAAATTCTGGTACTTAGTTGACTAATCCGCTGCGTTGTTGTTGTTGTCCACTGTTGCATGTACACACACTTGGCACTTTCGTTGGGATGTGTGACCGTGTTGTCATCATCCCGGCGTCTCGATTCCCGTGTTTTCCTTAGATGGGGGTCGGGGGCGCCACAGTCTTTGTGCCCACTTTCGGGTTGTTCTTTTGAGCTATACTGGTCTAACTCCAATGACCAACATAGATAGTCAACATGATGATTCCTCTTTTGAACTCCCCCCCCCCCCTGCGGGGGTATAAATTTACAAATATGACGAACTTCTCATGACTATGAGAGAGGTAGGGGAATATGATAAAACTAAAGACTTAATAATTACTCATGCATCGCACGGGTATACATCTAGTGATCTCAATTTCAAGATTCTAATTCTTTAGCTAAGATGTGACATAATTACAGTCAAATACCAATAAGTTTAAGCAGCAACAGAATTTGGTTTATTGCTCCAAGTAACAGTTATACAATCATGACTTCAAACATGCATGACCAGGGTTTAGATTATAAGTGCATTTCTTGCAACATCCTGTTAAACCAATGGATCAATATCGAAGAGAAAAGAATTAAGAACAAACCACATGCTTTCTGTTTACTTTTAAGTCCCATCGCCCAACTCATATCTAGTGAAACAAGAAAAATCCCCTGCCGTTTCTTGATATTCTTCCACACCTCAACCCCCTAAAAAAAAAAAAAACAATAAGGCCCTCCGACCCACTTGAATGCCAACTGCAGACATGTTTTGATATTTTACTTCAACGACCATCTGCCATCCCTGCCAAGCCTCTCTCTCCGTGACATAACGCCATAACCATTTCCCCCATAGAGCTTGAATAAAAGCAAATTTCTAATCCCAAACCACCCAACAAGCTTAGGGTGCATACCTTAGACCACCAAACAAGTTGCAACTTTAATTCATTGTCAATTCCAGATCGAAACTTCTTTAAAAAAAATTATAAGATAAATTTACTAATGAGCAAAAGGTGTTACCAAGTACATAGGAAGTATACATTAGAGACACCTAGATAGAAAGAGTAAAAAGGCCATTGAATTTAGAGAAGGCGCCGAGCAAAGTACCATGTCATGGTAAAGACTCATGAAAACTCAAAAATTTTCAGTATATATAAAGAAACAAAAAGTTCAAAAACTAAACTTGTCATCACTGGCTCTACAATAGTTTGACTAACAACTTGTTCCAAATCATAAGCCATTTGTGAAACATGAAATCCATCGCAACAATAATTAAATGCAAAAGTTTCATACAGCATGTAGTTTAGTAGTATCATGTGTAGTTGTTAGGATTCAATGCTTTCACAATAAAAATATGTGAATCCTTAGCAGTATTAGAAATAGACCTGGAAAACCATGTGTCAAGAACATCTGGATCCTGATATATTTCTGCATCTTTTCCATACTTCTGAAAAGCTTTCTCACGAGCTTCATCAGCACTCCTTGCAACGATATATTCTTCTTCACAATCCTTTCCCACAATGTACCAAACAGGTATGCGGTGTCCCCACCAGAGTTGTCTGCTTATACACCAGTCCTTAATATTTGATAGCCAGTGATTGTAGATCTGCAACAATAACAAAATCATGTTAAAGATAACCAATGGTATGAAGGTACCCTTATTAAACATAGATGTTTTTGTGTGACAATTGTTTTTTAAAAAAATCCATCATCTTCGTTATTAAATTTCTAAGAGAAGCCATACTCAAATGGTGAAGCATTGGAGATCAAGGCAGAAGCTGCATAATTTAGAAATAACAGTAAAATAAAACTAAAACAGCCAACAGACAATACGAAGAGAAAAGCTTTCTAGTGCACTTCAAATGCACGAAGACAGATATATGTGCATAACAATACCTTCTCAAATCTTTCAGGAATAATGCTTAATTCTCTTTTTTCAACTGCAAGAAGAGCTTTCTCCGCCAGGGGCTCCATGCTAACAAACCACTGCCTGCTAACTAGTGGCTCTATTATCTGGTGGAGGAAGGGGGGAAGGGGAAAAAATAGTAGGGAAAATACAACATGAGAAGAAATTCACAATGGAATGGCTATCCATTATCTAGATGAAATTTTCAAATTAGTAAACTAAAGCAACATCTCACTTCTCCACCACGTTGGGATCTGGGAACTCGTAGAGTGTGCGGTTGCTTTTTCACAGCCAAGCCCGTCTCCTCCAGATCTGCCCACAGCTTCTTCCGGGCCTCAAACCGATCAAGGCCACTATTATTATAAATGTCAATGTCATATGTTAGGCACAGCATAGAAAGCTTTCTCCAATATGATGCATGTATAGCAATCAAATAAAGCTAGTTTAAAAGATTACCAGTATAATCCAGCAACCTCGTTAAGTGTCCCGTCCTTGTTCATGACATTAAGTATTGGGAGACCAAGCTTTCTTGCTAGAAGATAATCATTATGATCATGTCCAGGGCTTATCTTCAGCACACCAGTTCCAAAGTCTTTATCAACTTGCTGTCAGACATAGCAGGAAAAAGTAAACTAGAAGAAATTGCTAACCAGGAATTATATGAAATTAGTGTAAGGAATAAGAGTATGAAAATTACAAGTATACATCTACTTAGCAAAATTTGACAAACCTACCAAGCATTCATTCTCCAGGAATGTTAATGATCTACATTCTATTTTCTAGGAACCAAAAGAGGGCCATAAAACAATTATGACTTTTGAGAACAGGAGAGCATCAGTAATCAAGGGATTGAATCAGAAATGTACGAATAAGTAAAATTCAGACAGACTTGAAATTCAGATTACTAATGACAGCATTTTCCTTAAGAGTCTCATAGAAATTTCAAATGCCTAGAACAAGGCAGTGGGGCCCACTTACTGTGAAGGAAGCTCCATTAAAAGAAAAAAAACTTGGCACAACCTCCCCCAAGATGTTGGGGGGGGGGGGTTCTATGAATGGATTTCTACTGATTCAAATATTGCCCTTGTACTATTGTACCAGCACAGTGCATATACCAATCGAAATAAGTAAGAAACTTCAGGAATACTTAGCACCATATCCACAATGAAAAAATAAACTAATTACGGAATGATCTTCAAGCAAAATATTTTCCAGAAGCTTTTACCCTGTCAGAGATGATAGGGACATGGCGGCCATATGTCATAGGCACAATCGCCATCATACCTATATACTTGGAATATCGATCATCCTGCAAAAGTAAACACATATAGCATGCTCATGAAGTAGAACAGCAAAAAGTGCAAGAAAGAAAGGAGGAGGGGAGCATACAACTAGTATATGATTTCCACGCAAATGTCAAATTTTCAAGCATGGTGGATGACTTCATCTACCCAGACACTGGTATAATCAAGAATTTTATTTCTGATTTACTACTACGTAGACTTGATTGATGAAAGTAAAAATAAATATTGTGTTGTTTAGATAAATAAATAAAATAAATCATGAAAAAATTCTTAAAAAGAGCCAAATCGGCACAAAGTACAGTACTCTTGAAATGATTATAGGAAACAATATTGGTCAAAACTAGGGATGTAATCGGTTCGGTTCAGTCCGGTTTTGGACTTACTGGTGAACCAAACCGAGACAAGTCGGTTTTGGAATTCTGAAAACCAGAACCGGCTGGTTCACCACGGGAACTGCTACTTTCAGTTTTCTCGGTTGTTTCCAATTCGGTTCAGCTATACAGAGGTTATTCGGTTTTGGGCTTTCTTGTTGGACTGGTTGGGTTTTCTGACCCAAATGAATAATTTTTTTAGCCCAAATATGAGTTTTAGAGCCCAAAACATTATTTTCAGCTAAAAATACCATGAATATAACTAAATAAATGCTCAAAACAATTAGCCACAACACACTAATTAGTCTAATTACAACATACATATAATAATGCCTAAAAGACCTATCAAAAATGCACATAACAACATTCCAAAAGGCTAAAAGCCTAAAACATGCACATAAGTTAATAAGTTATAACCAATTTGCATGAATACATCATCTAATTAATAAGTGCTATATATTATACTAATATGTGATATATATTACATATGATAAGTTTGATAAATATTATGTTGTATGTACAAAGTCACAACAATATATACATACACATATATACATACATATATATATATATATGTTACTTATCAAAACATTATTAAAAATGTAAGTATGTAACCTAGAATGTAGCCTAATATATAAGGATAAACAATAACATGTTAATAACTTAATATTAAAATTAATGAATAAGAGTGAGTCTATATCAAGGAAGCATAAATAATAAGATTAGACTTTCATGCTATAATTATTAAATTTATAATATACATAATATATATAGCATATATAGCATATAATATGCATAATATAAAGCAATTAACTATATATATAATTTGGTTCGGTCCCGTTTTCATGATTCGGTCCCCAAAACATGAAACCGGACCAAACCGATTTTCATGAAATTTCAGTCTAGGGAACCAAAACCAACCAAACCGGTCGGTACGGTTTGGTCGGTTATTCTTTCACCCCTAGTCAAAACGGATCAAAATAATCCAAAACAGACAACACAGGCCCATATTCGACTCAGTAAAAAATACTTCTTATTCTTACAAAAGAAAAACAGGGACATACAAATTTCCAAACAAAATGCAATGTGCATGGATTGCACACAAATTTTAGTTTCAGTGGTAGATGTGCAAGAAAAGCTGAGAGTATATTCCACTGTCACTTATAAGGTCTTATTTGCAATATTGCATTAAAATAATATCCATATGTTTGCAGTAAAACTGATTTGTTTCTAATCCACTTCAAAACATCTACATTCTTATCTTCAGTTATAATTCAACCTACTCAACCATTGCACAAATCTTGTGTCAGCCACTAACTCAGAACACATGACAAACTTTTAACTCCAGGAAATATTCCAGTAAGTACATACAAAAAAAATCCTAGTAAAGTAGCTAAATAAATCATTTAAAGGGGGCAGAAAATAAAGATTTGAACCACAGGTTTGAGATACATCCAGGGAAAAAGGAAAGTTCTGAATCTCAGGTTTGAGATTATATACTGGGACAAAGGCAACTAATCTTGATCCCAAGGACAGAAAGTGACAAAGCATACCTTCACCAGTACAGATAGTTTAAGACCACAATGAGAACCACAATGACAATCATATAAGCAAAGCATAAGCTCCAAACACCTGGCCCATTAATCTTATTATTGAAAGTGCAAGCCTGCAAGGCAAACGAAGCTATCCTACCTTTGGATGCACTGCAATAGCTACATCACCAAATAAAGTTTCTGGACGTGTTGTTGCTATTGTCAGATAGTCATTACTACAAGACAAAGGAAAATAATATATGAATATACTAAAGAGGCTGTGTAAGTGCATAAAACATAGCTTGTTTAAGATATGCAACAATTATAGCATTCGAAAGTTTATAATTACAAAGAGAGCACAATAGAACAAAGGTTATAGTTAAAAGATCATATTGAAAAAGTTCTGGCTTAAGCACTAGCATTCGGCCTATAAATGTTTATTGGAAACCTGACTCATGTCTGATGAAAGTTCACTGAGAGAAAATCTGGCAGAGGCCATCTGTGATCAGATTTGGCAAGAAGTTATCCATGGGGAATTTATTCAAAAAGCTCCAAGAACAGAAAGATAGGGCTAGCCTGTCTCGGATTTGGGAAGAAAGCAATATGTGGTTCAGTGACAGCAATCTGATCTTCCGTCCATAATAGATTAACAGGTAGTCAACTAAGTTGAAACAAGGTGCATAACATCAGCCATATGCGAGACTTGTCCCAAGTGCATTTAGGCAAAAGAGTAAATTGCTCTTCCATGCAGTCCATCACAGAAAGAACTGATGCACAGTATTGTTTGGGATTCTAATAGACCATGGGAAGGTGGAAGCCAAACTTGACAACATGTTTCCTTCCAATCTGTTTTGAGGATGATACATGCCAAAAATATACACATGCATTTAAAAAAAGTTCCTGTTCATGGCACTATAGTCATTTCACGGATATTGTATCCAGAGAAGTGCTATAGCTACAAAGAGACTTCAAAAAAATAAACTCACAAACTGACGTGGCTTCATCTGATACATTATATCTATTTTACAATAAAAGTAAATTTATAATCTGATATACCACATAAAACCACGTCAGTTTGTGAGTTAACTTTTGTGAAATCCTTTTATGGCTGAAGCATTTCTGTTGTAATAATAGTACTACTAACGGCAGTGTCGTTATTTAGATGTGTCATTTATGCAAGTACAAGCAAAAAGTTTGGAGGGTATATTTCTCTGTTTTCAATCTTATTTGAATTGATATGTATATATGTAGGATCAGGTCAAATTAAGGGCTAAGATTTAATCTACTTGGGTTTTAGGGTTGAGTCTTCCCATAAACAGAAGTTCTGCACACAATCAGCCAAATTTCTTTCTTTTCCACCCTAGCCTCTGAACAACCAAAAACCCCAAAATAGGCATACTCCACCAAGAAACTTGTGGTCTGTTTTCTTTAAGAAAAGTCTTCCTTCATCTTCTTATCGCATTTGATTTTCATACCATACTCAGTATATAACTTCAACCTCCTTCCACAGTCCAAAGTCCTAAAACCAACAAATTTGTAAGCCTAACCCCCTCCCTTTATTCCTTTTGTTTCCCATAATTCTGTGCAACATAGTCTCATTCTCCACAAAACAATTATCCGCACTTTTCTAGCATCACATTCCCACTTGTCTATCCCTGTGTTTATCACAAAGCCCCAAAATCCCAAAACAGGCACACTCCACCAAGACACCCACAGCCCATTTTTCTTCAAAAACATAACATCATCGCTTTTTTGTCCAGTATTTGTTTTCTTTTTTTTTATAAGAGAAATTTTATTGATACGAATGAAATAGGCATAGCCCGTGTACTTGTCCAGTATTTGTTTTTACACCTTTTTATAAATAAATCAATAATATTATTTATAACAAGCTATAAGGGTAGTAAGTACCCAAGTATACAAGGCATATACACGAGAGACACCTAAACAACAAAAGAAAAAAGAGCAAGAAAAACCTGAAAGCTAAAAAAACAAAAAGAACATGCACATTCATTCAAATCCTTTTTTCATAAGCCATCCATTCAAAGTACTGGATCGGATCAAGTTACCATCATTGAAAAAAATCAGGCTTTTGCCTCTAAAAGAAGCATTTTATCTTGACTTGTATCAGAAGGGTCTTTATTTTTGGAATCCATAACAGTGAAACAGCCTTTGCCATATAAATCCAATAAGATGGGCTTTGACAACTTCCCCTCCTTCAGCCTCAAATCTTTTACCCAACACCGACCCACCATTATCATTGACTAAGCCCAAAAAATGTGGGATATTAAAATCATCTGATTTTTTTTTTTTTATCAGTAAAAGATAGATATTATATATATAAATGAAATAGGCATAGCTCATGTACACAAGAAGTATACATAAGAACTCCTAATTACATTCTAAGGACGATAAATTAAAGACAAGAAATCCTGGACATTATCCCCATGTAATACAATAGTGGAAAACCAACACATTAAAGTGTGGAGAAAAAAATTCTTCAACTTGGTCGTAGTGCGTTCCTTATCTTCAAAGCACCGCGCATTCCTTTCCATC